>NC_143014.1:310092937-310247823 GCF_055824585.1 Amblyomma mixtum
CAGTGTAGTCGTCAGGCGGCTGCACGATTGCCCAACCAAAGATTGCACGCTCGCAAGATCACCTCGGGAACGGCGCCGACTATACTTTGTGGAAAATTATTTCTCCTTATCGAATGCGCTCCGCTGTCGTACGACACCGCAAAACCCCTTGAAGCGCCTCCTGCAAGGCACGCTTCATCAGTCGCCACTGCTGCCGATTACAAGATCAACGTCATGCAACACTCGCAGTCGACGTTTACCATGCGACGACGTAGAAAGAGAAGTTTATTTTTTCTAATGTCAACAAAAGTACAAAACAAAACGGCTGAACTCAAAGGTCTGATGTCACATGCAGATGCGCAGTGCCGCTGCACACAGCACGTCAGTAGGGCAATAAGAAAGCCGATACTCGACCGCCGCGCAGGACGATGAAGTATGTCGACCACTTGCGCAAAAACTCCGCCTCGCTCATTGACAGTGCGTCCACGCATGCTTGCTCAAAGAGGCGCGTGCGGAGGCGCTGCAACATCGGAAACATTGCTCTTTGCGGACGCCCATTTAAGGAAGCCGCTCCACGCTGCCGCCACATAACGAACATGCCGACACACAAGAGCATATTTGTGAACAGTTCGCGTGAACTACTGCGCGCTTCGAGGCGGGTTAAAAACATGCGTGACACCAGTATCCAAAAGGTGCGCGCAACTACACACTAAACATAGCGTGCCGTAGTGTTTCTAAGAGGCCGCATTGCGGGCATCGGGCGGAGGGCGCCACGCCCCAAGCCGCAAGGCGGTCTCTAGTGGGCAGGACCCGCCAGCCTCGCAACCAGCCGAAGTCCCTGATATCTGCAGGAAGTGCAGGTGAGGTCAGTTGGCGCCAGCGCGCCCGTCTCGTTTTCTGGAGTTGTTCGCGGGTGAGCTCTGCTACCGTTAGTGCCTCACACACCCTGGAGGGCGGGGTTTCATCAACATCCATATCGGGCACGCTGGCAGACAACGACGCCAGTGTGCGACGCACATTAACGAAGAATGCCGGCGGCTGCTCGGCTGTAGGGCCAACCACGTGTTGTGTAAAAAACACATTACGCGCTGTACCCAGAAAGTATGCGATGAGTGTTCTCCCGGGATAGTCTGGGTTGCGCACAAGATCGCGTACTCCTCGCAAGGCGAGCACATTACACATGGTGCGAATGCAAGGTATACTAAAGCCACCCATGTACGATGGAAGGCACATGAACATTCTTGACAAAAGTTCGGTTTTGCCCGCCCAAACGAAAGAGCCACAGGCCGAGGTTAGCCTGCGAGCAAACGTGCGCGGTGGGTTTGCGACGCGGGCGACAAAAAAACATGCGGCTAGGATTGTAGACTTAACTATGTAGCAGCGCTCTGCCATTGAAAGGCGGAAAGTTGACGCCACCGAGAGGCGTTTCTCAGCATTCTTGCGGAGGTTAGTCCAGGTTTCGCGGGCTACTTCTCCGCTGGCGAGGAATACTACTCCCAGGACTTTCACTCCCTGCGACGACGTCACTTCTAGAACAAATCTACCGTAGCGGAAGTTGCTATGGACGCGTGCATTGAACTGGAGCTTAAATGCGATTGCACCCATAAGGAAACAATGCGCTGAAAATTAGAGGGGCATATTAAATGTGCAAAAAGGCTAACGATACAGAGCGAAGGACAACAGCAGCAAAACGCAGTATCACGTACACTCTGCACATGTGGGTGGGAGGCGATAGCGCGTGCATGCCGCATGCCCCGAAAGCAAGCGCCCGTGACGCTGTCTGAAGAGATCCGTAAGTCTGTGCCCACACATTTCAGGACAATGAGGCATTAACTATGACCCTCCCATAACATAAGGAAGCGAAATCCTCGTTCTGTTGCACATGGCGTTCCCATAATCATTTCGCGTGACAGTTAGCAGATGTCATGCGCCGTGTACAGGCCTCGGGTAAACACGAGAAACTTTATCTGACGGAGTATGCAGGTCGTTCAGTCAAAAGCCGCCAGTGTCTTAGGTGTAAAGCTGTGGGCACCGCGCGCCGGAAAAAATCTTCATGAACACAACTTGGTGCTGGATGTTCTGGAATGCGTGATATTATTCAGCTTTTCGTGCCGCATAAACTTAAAAATTCAGTTAGAACGTAGCTCACGGCAGGGGTTCAAACCGGCGACCTATAATCGTGGCTGCGTATCATGCGCGAATCCGTTGTCCACCAAGTCAAGTGAGAGTGTTGCTCCGTGTTACGGCGTCATTGCCTTTCCTAAAAATAATTTTACGCAACACCTAATACAGCCCGTTAAGTCGAAAATCCGCTGGCTTCGTAGCTCAAGTTGTCGGCACCACGCGTAGGAAATAAAATCCTATCATGACAATCGTTTGCCCCAGAATGTTCCGGAATTCGTGATATGACTCAGCTTTTTGTGCAAACTTCTTAATTCAGTTAGAGCATTCCTCACGGCAGGGATTCAAACTGGCGACCTATAATAGAGGGCTGCGTATTATGCGTGGATGCGTTGTCCAGCAAGTCAAGTGAGAGTGTTACAGCGTGTTACGACGTCCATTCCTTTCCTCTAAATAATTTTACGCAGCATCTGATACAGCCCGTTCCGTTGAAAACCCTCTGGCTGGATTGATAATTAAACAACAATTCATTTACCCTAATTCACCTTTAGTCCCACCACGGTGGCTCAGTGGTTTCGGCGCTCGGCTGCTGACCCGAAAGACGCGGGTTCGATCCCGGCCGCGGCGGCCGAATTTCGATGGAGGCAAACTTCTAGAGGGACGTGCAGTACTGTGCGATGTAAGTGCACGTTAAGGAACCCCAGGTGGCCAAAATTTGCGGAGCACTTCACTAGGGCGTCCCTCATATCCTGAGTCGCTTTGGGACGTCATATCCCAACGAATCAAACCGAATTCACCTTTAATTTATTACAATTGTATCATTAAGTCACATATACCCACAATAATCCACCTTAATTTATAATTAATTCACCTTAATTCTCTCTAATGTACCTCTATTCATCTTCAGTTACCACTGGCGTTTCTATAATTTGTTATTAATGATTAGATTTCGATTAACTCCATAGCCCCCATCGTTTCACCTCGGAATTGATTTCGCACATTCCAATTTCGCGCCGCGAGATGGCTCCGACCACGTTTCCGGTCACGTGGGCCGATCACGTGGAACAATAAATGGTGTGTTACGTGACACCGCACTTCCGGCGATTCAAACTTCGCGCCCTTTCCGGCCATGCCACGCCTATATTTGGTTATTTTTTGGCTCTAATTACCTATTCATCCGATCGGCACCAAAAATTCTTCCGTCGCATCCTCGCATCATTCACCTTCGATTATAACCACTTCTGAGAAGATATCTATTTATAGTTGTCCGCAATCGCTGCGGACACGCTTTTCATCACAGAAAACCGCCGACCTAGCCTAGTAATGCGTTCGCGTTAATAAAAAAAAATGATTGGTCATCAGGAAAGGAAAGGCGTGGCAACTATCTCACCTCTCGGTAGACACCTCAACAGCCCTCATCTAGAGACTATAACAGCACAATGAGGGAAGCAATGAAAGTGAGAGTGAAAAAATTATCCGCGGTTTAACTACTGCTGAACCTGGTTAAAGAGCGAAAGCTATGGCGTATCGGGCAACTATACGCGGCTTAGCGTCTGTAACATTGTGTGCGTTCCGGACACTGCGTAGGCAGCGCGCCCACCCTGCCACCCTGGCAGGTGGCAGTTAATGGTTGGTCGCGAGAGTTTGCTCACTTAATAAACAATGCGGCCCATTGCTGCAGTGCCGCGTGCCTGCAATAACGTTTGCAGCGCTAACGCATGCAGCCCACATCTCTCTCACCACCCCACCTACCTCAAAGCGTGATCCAGGCACCCACTGAACGAGGTAGTCAGTTATGCCCATTTCCTTTCCTTTAAATCATCGCAGTATAAAACGTTGTCAACGCCAACGCCAATGAACGAAATGAACACCGACGGCCTATGGCTTCAGTGCCGCGTTTCTGCCACAACGTTGCCAATGCCAGCGCAAGCAGGGCACATGTGTCACTACCGCCGTGTAGGTTAAAGCGCAACTGAGGTCGTCACTGTCCCAGGGGGCCAGTTGTGCGCGTTTCCTTCGCTTTTGAAGCTCTTCATCGGTTTCGTAGCTTCATCGTCATAATCAACAGCCTGACTATGCCCACTGCAGGGCAAAGGCCTCTCCTATATTTCTCCAATTAACCCTGTCCTTTGCCAGTTGCGGCCACCGAATCCCCGCAAACTTCTTTATCTCATCCGCCCACCTAACTTCTGCGCCGCTTGCTACGCTTGCCTTCTCTTGGAATTCACTCCGTTACCCTTAAAGACCACGGCTATCTTGCCTTCGCATTACGTGCCCTACCCAAGCCCATATCTTCCTCTTGATTTCGACTAGGATGTAATTAAACCGTGTTTGCTACACTTGAGTGCAGTGGGGTCGTGCGGGGACCCTGGGGCGTGCCCCGAATTCCTGTGTAAATAAAGGTTTCTCTCTCTCTCTCCGTCACCCACTCCGCCCGCTTCCGATCTCTAAACGTTACACCTATCATATTTATTTCCATACATCGCTGCGTTGTCCATAGGTAAAGTTGAACCCTGTTCGTTAGCTTCCACGTTTCTGCCCCATACGTGAGTGCCTTTTCTCTTTAGGGATATCGGTAAACTGTCATTCACCTGGCACATGCGCTCCATCCTATTCTTATTCTTCTAGTTACTGCCCTCTCATGAGGCGGATTCCAGTACCACGTTATCAATTGCGAACTGCTTTTCACGTGCTACAACATTGTGTTGCATTTCTGTACGTTACTTCTCCGACCGACAGTTCTGCTCAGCCTGTCTAACTCGTTGATCATTTTTTGCCGTTCATGTCACATTTGGGAACGTATATTCAGATGTTCCCTCGGTTACGAAATAGCGAAAACTGGGAGTCCGAAATAATGGGTTGATTGGAGCGACTACTCTGTTGAAAGCTGCCAACACCACATATTCTCAAACACGCAGAGCTGCACAGCTTAGTTGATAAGGTTTGTGCAAGAGCGTGGTTTACTTGCGCGACAAAATTCGAGCAGAAGCAAAACTCGCATTTATAGGGTTCTTGTGCGCAGACCTTTTAGTAATGTTCTAAACACGAGTGCTGAAATTTCTCCTTTAAAGAGCCTTTGCAGAGGTATTACAACATCGTTCCTCTGGAATGAGCAGCTCCTGTCCGCAAAGCAAGGAGGCGAGCGGCGTGGTTCGGGTGTCCACCGGGATGTGAGAACATTTCCGCACCCTTTCCTTTCCTGAATACCAGTTTTACAATTTTGAGAAGTGAGAGTGTTTCTGTGTGTTACGACGGCATTTCCTTTCCTAAAAACAATTTTAGAGAACTCCTTCTACAGCCCGTTCCATCGAAAAGCCGCTCGCTTCCTAGCTCAAATTGTCGGCACCGCGCGTAGGAAAAAATCATATCATGACAACCGTTTGCCCGAGAATTTTCCGGAATGCGTGATATGATTCAGTTTTTTGTGCAACATAAACTTATTAATTCAGTTGGAGCATTGCTCACGGCAGTGATTCAAAATGGCGTCCTGTAATCCAGGGCTGCGTATTATGCGTGGATCCGTGTTCCAGATAGTCAAGTGAGAGTGTTACTGCGTGTTACGACGTCATTTCCTTTCCTCTAAATAATTTTACGCACCACCTTATACAGCCCGTTCAGTCGAAAATCTGCTGGCTTCGTAGCTCCAGTTGTCTGCACCGCGCGTAGGGAAAAACCATATGAGAACCGTTTGCAGCAGAATGCTCCAGAATTCGTGATACGATTCAGCTTTTCGTGAAACGTAAACTGATTAATTCAGTTAGAGCATTGCTCACGGCAGGTGTTCACACTTGCGACCTTTAATCTAGGCCTGCGTGTTCTTAGTGGATCCGTTGTCCAACAAGGCCATCTTTTCCAATCCCACCTGGAGGCCACCACACGTGCCACGCGCTACATAGAGGCACTGGAAAACAGTGTAGTCGTCAGGCGGCTGCACGATTGCCCAACCAAAGATTGCACGCTCGCATGATCACCTCGGGAACGGCGCCGACTATACTTTGTGGAAAATTATTTCTCCTTATCGAATGCGCTCCGCTGTCGTACGACACCGCAAAACCCCTTGAAGCGCCTCCTGCAAGGCACGCTTCATCAGTCGCCACTGCTGCCGATTACAAGATCAACGTCATGCAACACTCGCAGTCGACGTTTACCATGCGACGACGTAGAAAGAGAAGTTTATTTTTTCTAATGTCAACAAAAGTACAAAACAAAACGGCTGAACTCAAAGGTCTGATGTCACATGCAGATGCGCAGTGCCGCTGCACACAGCACGTCAGTAGGGCAATCAGAAAGCCGATACTCGACCGCCGCGCAGGACGATGAAGTATGTCGACCACTTGCGCAAAAACTCCGCCTCGCTCATTGACAGTGCGTCCACGCATGCTTGCTCAAAGAGGCGCGTGCGGAGGCGCTGCAACATCGGAAACATTGCTCTTTGCGGACGCCCATTTAAGGAAGCCGCTCCACGCTGCCGCCACATAACGAACATGCCGACACACATGAGCATATTTGTGAACAGTTCGCGTGAACTAATGCGCGCTTCGAGGCGGGTTAAAAACATGCGTGACACCAGTATCCAAAAGGTGCGCGCAACTACACACTCAAACATAGCGTGCCGTAGTGTTTCTAAGAGACCGCATTGCGGGCATCGGGCGGAGGGCGCCACGCCCCAAGCCGCAAGGCGGTCTCTAGTGGGCAGGACCCGCCAGCCTCGCAACCAGCCGAAGTCCCTGATATCTGCAGGAAGTGCAGGTGAGGTCAGTTGGCGCCAGCGCGCCCGTCTCGTTTTCTGGAGTTGTTCGCGGGTGAGCTCTGCTACCGTTAGTGCCTCACACACCCTGGAGGGCGGGGTTTCATCAACATCCAGATCGGGCACGCTGGCAGACAACGACGCCAGTGTGCGACGCACATTAACGAAGAATGCCGGCGGCTGCTCGGCTGTAGGGCCAACCACGTGTTGTGTAAAAAACACATTACGCGCTGTACCCAGAAAGTATGCGATGAGTGTTCTCCCGGGATAGTCTGGGTTGCGCACAAGATCGCGTACTCCTCGCAAGGCGAGCACATTACACATGGTGCGAATGCAAGGTATACTAAAGCCACCCATGTACGATGGAAGGCACATGAACATTCGTGACAAAAGTTCGGTTTTGCCCGCCCAAACGAAAGAGCCACAGGCCGAGGTTAGCCTGCGAGCAAACGTGCGCGGTGGGTTTGCGACGCGGGCGACAAAAAAACATGCGGCTAGGATTGTAGACTTAACTATGTAGCAGCGCTCTGCCATTGAAAGGCGGAAAGTTGACGCCACCGAGAGGCGTTTCTCAGCATTCGTGCGGAGGTTAGTCCAGGTTTCGCGGGCTACTTCTCCGCTGGCGAGGAATACTACTCCCAGGACTTTCACTCCCTGCGACGACGTCACTTCTAGAACAAATCTACCGTAGCGGAAGTTGCTATGGACGCGTGCATTGAACTGGAGCTTAAATGCGATTGCACCCATAAGGAAACAATGCGCTGAAAATTAGAGGGGCATATTAAATGTGCAAAAAGGCTAACGATACAGAGCGAAGGACAACAGCAGCAAAACGCAGTATCACGTACACTCTGCACATGTGGGTGGGAGGCGATAGCGCGTGCATGCCGCATGCCCCGAGAGCAAGCGCCCGTGACGCTGTCTGAAGAGATCCGTAAGTCTGTGCCCACACATTTCAGGACAATGAGGCATTAACTATGACCCTCCCATAACATAAGGAAGCGAAATCCTCGTTCTGTTGCACATGGCGTTCCCATAATCATTTCGCGTGACACTTAGCAGATGTCATGCGCCGTGTACAGGCCTCGGGTAAACACGAGAAACTTTATCTGACGGAGTATGCAGGTCGTTCAGTCAAAAGCCGCCAGTGTCTTAGGTGTAAAGCTGTGGGCACCGCGCGCCGGAAAAAATCTTCATGAACACAACTTGGTGCTGAATGTTCTGGAATGCGTGATATTATTCAGCTTTTCGTGCCGCATAAACTTAAAAATTCAGTTAGAACGTAGCTCACGGCAGGGGTTCAAACCGGCGACCTATAATCGTGGCTGCGTATCATGCGCGAATCCGTTGTCCACCAAGTCAAGTGAGAGTGTTGCTCCATGTTACGGCGTCATTGCCTTTCCTAAAAATAATTTTACGCAACACCTAATACAGCCCGTTAAGTCGAAAATCCGCTGGCTTCGTAGCTCAAGTTGTCGGCACCACGCGTAGGAAATAAAATCCTATCATGACAATCGTTTGCCCCAGAATGTTCCGGAATTCGTGATATGACTCAGCTTTTTGTGCAAACTTCTTAATTCAGTTAGAGCATTCCTCACGGCAGGGATTCAAACTGGTGACCTATAATAGAGGGCTGCGTATTATGCGTGGATGCGTTGTCCAGCAAGTCAAGTGAGAGTGTTACAGCGTGTTACGACGTCCATTCCTTTCCTCTAAATAATTTTACGCAGCATCTGATACAGCCCGTTCCGTTGAAAACCCTCTGGCTGGATTGATAATTAAACAACAATTCATTTACCCTAATTCACCTTTAGTCCCACCGCGGTGGCTCAGTGGTTTCGGCGCTCGGCTGCTGACCCGAAAGACGCGGGTTCGATCCCGGCCGCGGCGGCCGAATTTCGATGGAGGCAAACTTCTAGAGGGACGTGCAGTACTGTGCGATGTAAGTGCACGTTAAGGAACCCCAGGTGGCCAAAATTTGCGGAGCACTTCACTAGGGCGTCCCTCATATCCTGAGTCGCTTTGGGACGTCATATCCCAACGAATCAAACCGAATTCACCTTTAATTTATTACAATTGTATCATTAAGTCACATATACCCACAATAATCCACCTTAATTTATAATTAATTCACCTTAATTCTCTCTAATGTACCTCTATTCATCTTCAGTTACCACTGGCGTTTCTATAATTTGTTATTAATGATTAGATTTCGATTAACTCCATAGCCCCCATCGTTTCACCTCGGAATTGATTTCGCACATTCCAATTTCGCGCCGCGAGATGGCTCCGACCACGTTTCCGGTCACGTGGGCCGATCACGTGGAACAATAAATGGTGTGTTACGTGACACCGCACTTCCGGCGATTCAAACTTCGCGCCCTTTCCGGCCATGCCACGCCTATATTTGGTTATTTTTTGGCTCTAATTACCTATTCATCCGATCGGCACCAAAAATTCTTCCGTCGCATCCTCGCATCATTCACCTTCGATTATAACCACTTCTGAGAAGATATCTATTTATAGTTGTCCGCAATCGCTGCGGACACGCTTTTCATCACAGAAAACCGCCGACATAGCCTAGGAATGCGTTCGCGTTAATAAAAAAAAATGATTGGTCATCAGGAAAGGAAAGGCGTGGCAACTATCTCACCTCTCGGTAGACACCTCAACAGCCCTCATCTAGAGACTATAACAGCACAATGAGGGAAGCAATGAAAGTGAGAGTGAAAAAATTATCCGCAGTTTAACTACTGCTGAACCTGGTTAAAGAGCGAAAGCTATGGCGTATCGGGCAACTATACGCGGCTTAGCGTCTGTAACATTGTGTGCGTTCCGGACACTGCGTAGGCAGCGCGCCCACCCTGCCACCCTGGCAGGTGGCAGTTAATGGTTGGTCGCGAGAGTTTGCTCACTTAATGAACAATGCGGGCCATTGCTGCAGTGCCGCGTGCCTGCAATAACGTTTGCAGCGCTAACGCATGCAGCCCACATCTCTCTCACCACCCCACCTACCTCAAAGCGTGATCCAGGCACCCACTGACCGGGGTAGTCAGTTATGCCCATTTCCTTTCCTTTAAATCATCGCAGTATAAAACGTTGTCAACGCCAACGCCAATGAACGAAATGAACGCCTATGGCTTCAGTGCCGCGTTTCTGCCACAACGTTGCCAATGCCAGCGCAAGCAGGGCACATGTGTCACTACCGCCATGTAGGTTAAAGCGCAACTGAGGTCGTCACTGTCCCAGGGGGCCAGTTGTGCGCGTTTCCTTCGCTTTTGAAGCTCTTCATCGGTTTCGTAGCTTCATCGTCATAATCAACAGCCTGACTATGCCCACTGCAGGGCAAAGGCCTCTCCTATATTTCTCCAATTAACCCTGTCCTTTGCCAGTTGCGGCCACCGAATCCCCGCAAACTTCTTTATCTCATCCGCCCACCTAACTTCTGCGCCGCTTGCTACGCTTGCCTTCTCTTGGAATTCACTCCGTTACCCTTAAAGACCACGGCTATCTTGCCTTCGCATTACGTGCCCTACCCAAGCCCATATCTTCCTCTTGATTTCGACTAGGATGTAATTAAACCGTGTTTGCTACACTTGAGTGCAGTGGGGTCGTGCGGGGACCCTGGGGCGTGCCCCGAATTCCTGTGTAAATAAAGGTTTCTCTCTCTCTCTCCGTCACCCACTCCGCCCGCTTCCTATCTCTTACACCTACTATATTGTCACGTTGTAGCGACGGCAGTCCAGCGGTCAGGTAGACTGCAACAAGACTTGAAAACGAAGGTCTTTATTTGGGCTGACTTGCGCCCACAATAGAACGGAATCACTCGACTGCGGCATAAGCAACAAACGTGCTCGTCAGTCGTCGAATCACGAATGCCCGCAGCTTAGTGCATCGCTCAATTTACAGCCAGCGAAGAAACTTCGAGATAACAGGTCAAGAATAACTACAGTAATGTGGGAAAACGTAGATGCAGCTCTTCATGGCTGTGACCAATGGAGATTAGTCAGGTCGCTTCTCGCGTCAGGAACAAAAATGATAATACCCCTTTCCTGCGGCCTTGAGCACGAACGAACGGACACTACAATGATACGTGACAATATTTCTTTCCATACATCGCTGCGTTCCCCCTAACTTGAGTAGAACCCATTTCATCAGCCTCCACGTTTCTGCCCCATAGGTGAGTACCGGTAGCATCATTTCCTCTTGAGGGATATCGGTAAACTGCCATTCATGATCTGAGAGAACCTGCCATATGCGCTCCGCCCCATTTTTATTCTTCCTGTTATTTCCCTCTCATGATGCAGATCAGCGGTAACTACCTACCCTTCCGTTAGTACTTGCAGTACCTCGTTACCAACTGCGAACTGCTCTTGTCTTGCTAGAACATTGTTTTGCATTTCTGCATGTTACTTCTCAGACCGACAGTTCTGCTAAGCCTGTGTAGTTCATTGATCATTTTTTGCAGTTCATGTCACATTTAGGAACGTATATTCAGATCTTCCCTCGGTTACGAAATAGGGAAACTGGGAAAAAGACATCAAGGGTTGATTGGAGCGACTGCTCAGTTGAAAGCTGCCAGCACGACATATTCTCAAACACGCAGAGATGCACAGCTCCGTTGATAACTTTTGTGCAATAGCGTGGATTTACTTGTGCGACAAAATTTGTGCAGAAGCAAAACTCGCATTAAATGGGCGCTTGTGTGCTGTGGGGACGCCTTCGTCCCCTGCGTTCACTTTCCCGCACTGCACCCCATTGTTGTTAGCTGCCCCCGAAAAGCACTCCCTTTAGTTTGGTTACTCTAGCTAACAGGGGAGGGCGCTCGCGTCGCAGCGACAGCAGCGCCACGGATGGCGTGTTTGGCCGCTCGCGCGCGGGGGAAGGCTAGGTCTCTTCTCCCTGGGGTCGGGAAGCGAGCAGACGTTTCGCTCGCGGCTTCGCTCTTCGTCGACGGGCGCCTCATGGTCGGAACTTACTCCCGCCGAGCACGTCCCGCTCGACCTCGGAGTTTATCCCTTTGCCCTCGCGTGGGCGGACGTTCGCTCGTAGCCGTGCTGGTGAGTCGGACATCCTAGATTCCTCAGTGTATTTTGTTGCTAGCTGGCGTTATTGTTGCTATAGCAATAAATGCCTTGTTTGTGTCAGCCATTGTGTCGTTCCTTTGTTCCCGTAGAGCACGGCCCGCCGTGGTCGGCGTGCGCTCAGTAGCGTACGCGATCACGGGGTGGGGTCCGCGCGGTTTTGAACTGGCTCAGCCGCGGTTAAACGGGGAGAACGTATATATCTCCCCCCTTTTTAACCCCACAGTGCATACCTTTTATTAACGTTGTAAACACGCGTGCATAAGTTTCTCCTTTTAGAAACCATTTGCATAGGTTTTACATCTTTCCTCAGGAATGAGCAGCGCTGGTCCGCCAAGCAGCGAACGGCGCGGTTGGGGTGTCCACCGGGATGAGAGACAATTACCGCGCCCTTTCCTGTCTTCAATACAAATTTTCCAATTTTTCTAATCCCCCCCCCGGAGGCCACCATACGTGCAGCGCGCTACATACAGGCACTGGGAGGAAGGATGGGAAAACTTTATTTTACTCCAGTGCATTTTCTTGAGGTTTTGGGGTATCATGAAAGAGGTTCTTTCCTTGGTTGTATCCCCAGGAGTCTTCTGTCTTGTCGTCGTCCACCTCTAATCAATGGTCCGTTGCCCTCTGTCCAGGGCTCAGCTGGCCACTGTCAACCCCCCCCCCCACCCTTCCACTGTTTTTTTGGTCCCCTACTCTTTGTTTCTACTTTCTAATATACTGCTGTTCTCGCAAATGTATACTTTGGTCTAGGCAGTTTGATTCCTTTCTTTCTCTTTTTCCTCTTTTTGTTATGGTTGCCTGGTGAGGTTTATTGTGTACTGGACAGTCAACTAGACCTACGGCTATCGGTCCAGATATTTCAATATGTATTCCTCTGTGTATGAATAAGTATTGCTTCGAACATTGAACTTCTGCGTTTCGCCTCCATAGAAACCCCATAACCGGGCCGCGGTGTCACCTTTTCGATGGAGGCGAAACGCAGAAGTCGCCCGTGCGCAATGTGATGTCAGTGCACGTTAAAGGTGCACTGAAGAGGAACCTGAACTCGTCTTTTTGCCGCGGGAACTCGATCGACACATTCCCAGCATTCTTAGAAACCTCGGTTTATTGCCCTGTGCGGCCGATTTCCGTAATTAAATCGGGTTAACGTCCGGCTCCCGCCTTCTTTTTTGAATTCCCCGCATACGGTGGTACGGTGGGAGGAGTCGACCAACGCATGGAGGCAGTCGCGTGGAGGCTTTGCTTTCGCCTTTATTTTGTTTCTTTTCGGCTTCCGTCAATAAATAGGTCTAGTCAAAGACTACAAAGCTGCAAATGAAGCCCACGGAATTAAAAATACGCGTGGACTCTATGCTTTCGCCCATCACTATATATCACTCCGCTAATGGCAGAGCGGCCAGCCGCCACGGGACTGGGTGAAAGGTTGGTCGACTCCTCCCACCGTTTGCCGGGAAATAAAAAAAAGGCGGGAGCCCGACGTCAATCCCATATAAATTAGGGAAATCGGCCGCACAGGGCATAAAATCGCAGTTTCTAAGCATGCTGGGAACGTGTAGATCGAGTTCCCGCGGCAAATATACGAGTTCAGATTCCTTTTTAGTGCACCTTTAAAAATCCCGTGGTGGCCGAAATTATTCGGGAGCCCACCAAAACGGCACCTCTTTCTTCTTTCACTCCCTGCTGTATCCCTTCCCTTACAGTCCAGTTCAGGTGTCAAACGAGACGTGAGACGGATACTGCAGTGTTTCCTTTCCTCAAAAACCAGTTTTTTAAGCGACAGCGTGTACAGCTCGTTCGGTGGCAAAGCGGTCGCCGTCGTATCTGCAGTTGTCGGCCCCGCACGTCGGAAAACATCGTATCATGCCAACCGTTTCCTGCAGAATGCTCCTGATTGTGTCATACGATTCAGCGTTTCGTGGAGCATAAACCTCCTGGTTAAGTTAAAGCCTCGTTCACCACAGGGATTCGAACCGATGACCTATATTCGGGGACAGAGTAAAAAAATCGTATCATGTGCGGTTCGGTTGTCTACCAAGACAAAATAAACTGTTACTGCGTCATGTCCGTTCCTCAAAAAAAATCTCTGCCTCTCCCGTAACCGCGGGAAATGTTTACGGGCATAACACATTGGTTGTAGATGGTACTAGAGATTAGGTAGGCAGCCGCGAACCGTGGCGACCTTGTCGCTTTCGGGAGCGGCCGCATAATCATGCCGTTGTCGGCAGGGGCGAGCAGTCTTCTGCTGTGGCGTATCACTCGCAAAGCGATCGCTTTCCTCAAGACGCTTCCTACCTCTCCTTTCATCAGGCTCCATTGCTCGGCTTAAGGCCGTTGTACGATCGTTTTTCGGGCGGATCCGCCAGCGAGCGAACCGCTCGCTTTCAGCCTCCGCTCGGGCGTGGGGCGGAATGGTGTTGTACGATCACTTTTGCTGCTGGAGGACGAGACGGATGGTTCGAACGTTTCGATTGGTGCTCCCGTCAGTGCCGCCCGTCTAATCGCGTGCGGCGGTACAGACATGTGTTTGTAGCGAAACACGCAGATATCTTGCGGTAGAAATTACCCATATTAATTGCGGCGTATTCAAGACAATATTCGTTACGTCAACGTTTCTTTTGCTGCGGGATTTTCGTCGAAGGTAGACTCTTGGTCGGCTGTGATTCGGGCTGGGACGGGACGAATCTTGGTTCAGACGACCCTGACGGCCGCGAAACAATTCGCGAGAAAACTTTGCAAGATCGAAGGCGAGTCTGCTCATCCGAAGCGATGCCGTCGGAAACGATACGTATTTGGATCATTTCTACCAAGAGACTGAAAAACGCGTCACATCGCGTCCCCGTTCGACGATACGTTCTCACAACGAACCGTGATTTCTGGCCCCAAAATAACAGAATGCTGCCTGCTCTGAAAGTTACGCTGCCCTGACGATTTCGCTGCGACGACGCGATTCTTACTGCGAATTCTCGATCAGGCCACACTGCAGTACAGGCTGCTAACAACCGTCCGTAATTACTATCGGCATAATCCCATTTTTTAAAATAGTTACGATTGCATACTTAAAATTTTTAGTCAGTTATTCAAAATAGCACACTTCAGTGTTTTTGCATTGCTGACAGAGAAAAAAAATAATTGCGCTTGCAGCCTTTCCCAAGCAATTTGCACAGTCACTGTAATATGTAAACGGCCTTCTCCTTGGCTCCCTATACTGTTACTGGAAAAGACATGCTTACCTATTCAATATATAAGGTGTGTGCGTGCGTGTGGAGATGTGTTAATTGTGCATGTGTTTAACATTCACAATTTAGCACAACACTGCTGTCAAACACAAATGCTAATGGACATGAAAAGTTATGTTTCCAGCTAATTGGAACAGGTAAAATCAGTTGTAATTAAAGCAGTTATGCATTTCACAGAAGTGAAAATGCAACAATAATGATTTATTTTTCTCATGTTTTTCACGCCATTATTAAACCCAACATAGAAATAGCACTATGTGGCTGCAAAGGAGCTAAGACATGCATCACTGGGCTAAAAGGGCATGGCTTTGTTCTGCACAGTGACAGCGGGCCATCAAGTTGTGGTTTAGCATTCCTTCCTGAGCTCATATTGCAGTTGCACAAGCCAGAATGCAGTGTTGAAAACAACTATGGGAAATTCTGCTGAAGGCCCTGTCATTGTTGCCATGTACAAAACAAGCTGGCATATACTCTGTGCAACTCCAAAGCATTCTCAAATGTCGCTGTGAATGCAAAGCAAAGTTGTTGCCTTCGTATTGCATAGAAGTCTGTGCATGCCATTTTCATTAATATAAATTTAATGAGATGTCGGAGCCAGTAAACTGAATTACAGGTTGTGGGGATTCATGTTGCCCCTCGCCCGCCGGATGCACCCTTCTCTCTCTCGTGGCCTACCGCGGCTCTTCCTCTGGCGGCCCTCGACTAGGCGCAGCAGCCGAGGGAGCGGAGGGAGGCGCCCGCGACTACGCGTCGTCACGTGGGCAGCCCTCCTTACCCACCCCTCTCGGTTTCGGCGACCGCGCGCACGGGACAGTCTGCTGGAGAGTTGACAGCGAGCCTTGAGAAAGAGCGGACGCGACACCAGCGGCGGCCCAGGTGACCTGAACTGCTCTGTGCCTGTCTCTGTCCTGTGCCTGTTGCCTGCCGCTGCTGCCTGCGCGCGACCGAGGAAAGACATTGGGAGATCCCAATTAAAGGTTTTGCCTGCGGGCTTATTCCTCGGAGGTGTGTTCTTCGCGGCCACAGGTGTGGTCGAGCTAGCGGAGTGGCGTTGGCCCTGAGTTCAGGGTCCGAACAGTGCCAGTAACCCCACATATTGGCGCACCAACGTGGGGCCCCTCTGGAGTTCCAGGTGGGGTGCTAGCTCACGAAGAACAGCATGACCAGCCCGCGCTACGGGCTGCCGGACCTAATGATGTTGGCTCATGTATGCGGCGGCGAAGCACGGGAGATCTCGAGCATCGTTTCCGTGGCCACATCTAAACCGACCGCGGATGCGGTAGCGCAAGGTCCGTCGGGCGCTATGCATGAAGCCGCAGGCGCGGCTGGCGTCCGAAATATTGCGCCAGGAGTTCCTGGTGAATACTCCGAACTGGAGCAGCCAGATGGCTGTGGCTACAGGAGTTCCGTTCTGCTGAACGTGTCCCCAGGCGCTCCCGCAGATGCGGGTCGCGCAACTGGTTACGCGCCGGGAGATCCCGGCCAGCAAGGAAAGCCAAAGTCAGGTGTCAGTGGCTTCCAAACGCTCCGCTACGTCTCAGGCGCGTCCGCAGATGCGGTTCGCAAACCGAGTTTCCACCCAGGAGATCCTGGACTGCTCGTAGAGCCATTGCCAGTTGGCGTCGGCTACTCGCTCCTTTCAACTCCTGCGCACGCATTCAGACCAGGTGGTCTAACTGCGTCGAAGCCCGCAGATGCGGGCAGCGCTCCCCGCCAGATGGCAGAGGGTGACGCAGCGCACATTGCTCGTGGAGGTCCCGAGCACCACTACAAGCCACCGCCAGTTGGCGAAGGCAACCCTTTTCCCGCCTCAGACAAAAGCTGGCCACTTGGCCCCGCTCTAACTACGCCCGCAAATGTGGGACGCGCACCCAGCCAGGTGGCTGAAGAGAGCGCAGTGTGTCCGGCGGAAGGAGAGAACATCGCAAACGTCCTCGCAAACGCTTTGCAGCAGATGTTGCAATTAGCGCGCTCGCCCGGCCCTCGGATCGGAGTGCCGATACCGAATTACAGTGGCTACAGCGACAAGCAAAGTGCGAATGACTTTCTGCTGGCCCTGCGCCGTTACGAGCTAGCGAGTGACCTGAGCGAGAGCGAGATTCTGAGACGAGTTCTCCCCGTCGCACTCGTTGATCAAGCCGCCCGGTGGTACCAGTTGGTTGGCCACACAGCAGGCAACATGGCTGATTTTCGACGCTTGTTCAGGGAGGAGTTCCTTCCATACGATTACAAGCTGCGTATGCGACGAGAGCTTGAACTGCGGACACAGGCCCCGGATGAATCGCTTGTCGAGTTCGTACGAGGGATGCAAGAGCTGTATGAATATGCAGACCCAGGAGCTCCGAGTTCGGAGCGAGTGGAACGTGTCATCCGGCAGAGCCATCCGACATTTTCCCTCTACTTGAGGGGCTGCAGATGCAGCGATTTGAACGAGCTTGCCGTCGAAGCGCGCCGAGTCCAGGCTCAAATTTCAGCGGCCCGTAAATACCGGCCCCCACCGCCGGCTGAGGATTGCCTCGAGCCAAGGTGTGCCTGGAGCGGCGTTGCAGCGATAAGGGGTGAGATCACTCCCATGGCAGGTGCGTTCACGAACGAGCGGATGCCGTTCGCAATATCGGATCGTGCTCTGGATCCCTACAGGTACGGGCGGCGGAGTGCTGATACACAACCCCCGGAGATCTGCGGGGTACCGCCACAAAAGCCCACGCCTGCTCAGAAAGCACCCACGGAGGTCCGTGTACGGCTGGATGGCCGAGGTGCCACTGAGACCCCCCGAGCGTCGCAGCGAGAAGCATGGAGATCTGTGCGCTGCTTTAATTGTGGCCAGAGTGGTCACATAGCCAGAAACTGCCCCTCGAGATCGGGAAACGAGGCAGGCCGCCGGTAGCAGCACCGGCGGAGGCTACCAACGCTCGGGAGCCCATCCCCGTCACGTCCGCGTTCAAAGTTGGAGAACCAACTAACACGCCTGCGCCTTTCATGGACCTCGCAGTTGCGGGCAGAACCTTTAAGGCGTTGCTGGACACGGGGGCAAGCATCTCGCTAATAGGAGACGAGGTCGTTTCCCAGCTCCGGCGGAGATCCGTTCGGTTGCGACAGCGAAGGACGCCGCTCCAGCTAGCTAGCGGAGAAGTGCGGTCCTGCGGTGACGTTCGCCTCGCAGTGCGCTGGAATCAGCGTGTGCGCAGAATGCGTTTCGTTCACCTGCCTGGTCTCACAGTGCCAGTTATTCTAGGCCGAGAGTTCTTGGCGAAAACTGGACTGGTTGTAGACATCGCCCGTGGCGGATATCGGGAGAACCCGTGCGCCCCACTGAGGCCCTTTGTCGACCCGCCGACTGCAACGAGATCGTTGTCAGAACGCACGGCCGACACGCCCGCGGAGGAGCGAAATACCTCCCACGAGCAAAGCCCGCACCGCCAAATGCCGGGATCGGCAGCAGCGGCCCGCTTCAATGCGCCCTCTCCGAGGTCGGAGAAGGGAAAGCAGGCTGTACCGACAGATGTCGGCGAGCTAAGAGACAGCGGGTTTCCCCGCCCAATGCCGAGATCGGCAGCGGCGGCATGTCAGCACAGGTTTCCTCCGAGATCGGGGGAGAAAATGCACAACTTACTGGCAGATGCCGGTGCGCTGACACAGCTCGAACGTGACCGCCTCTTGTCGTTGTTGGATGACTTTGACGAGATATTCACGGACCAGCCGGGATGCACTAGTTTGGTGCAGCACCGCATAGATACGAGTGACGCGCTGCCCTGGAAATGTAACCCAAGGCCCGTCAGTGCTGCCAGACGGCAAGCTATCGACGAGGCGCTCCAGGAGTTGCTCGATGCTGGTCTCATATGCCGCTCTTCCAGTCCCTGGGGGTTCCCAGTGGTTCTTGTGCCGAAGAAAGATCGCACGTGGCGCTTGTGCGTTGACTATCGGCGGCTGAATGCGGTCACAAAGAAAGATGCGTACCCCTTCCCGAGAATAGACGAGATCGTCTCAAATCTCGGTGGCGCTAAGTTCTTCTCGATTCTTGACGCAAGCAAGGGGTACCTGCAGGTCGAAATGCGACCGGGCGATGAGTGCAAAACGGCCTTCACGTGTCACAGAGGTCTGTTTCACTTCACGAGAATGCCTTTCGGTTTGTCCGGAGCTCCGAGCACATTCCAAAGGCTGATGGACCGTGTACTCGGAGACGCCAGATGGCATCACGCTCTCGCATACCTGGACGATGTGATCGTCTACTCTCAAACTTTCGAGCAGCACCTCGATCACCTGAGAGATGTCCTGGGAAATCTCAGGGCGGCTGGCATCACGCTCAATCCCGCAAAGGTGCAAATCTGCCAGGCTCAGGTGAGCTTGCTTGGATATCGAGTAAAACGGGGACAGGTGTCTCCTGATCCAGAGAAGCTTCGGGCGATCCTGGAGTTTCCTGCGCCTAAAGATGTGAGCGGTGTTCGCCGTTACCTTGGCATGGTGGGATACTATCGCCATTTCATTCCTAACTGTGTGCGACTGCAAGCGCCCTTGGCAAGATTGCTGAGAAAGTCTTCTCCGTGGATATGGGGAGACGAACAGGAAAAGAGCTTTCATCAGCTCTCGCACGCTATCGCTGAGACGGCGGCTTTGAAGCTGCCCGACCTGAACCGCCCATTTGTTATCCAGACAGATGCCTGTGATATCGGGGTGGGAGCAGTACTCCTTCAGATGGAGGGGCATGAACTCCTACCTGTGGCATTTGCGAGCCGCGCCCTGACGCCGGCAGAACGCAATTACTCAGCGACAGAAAAGGAATGCCTGGCCATCATCTACGCACTTCGAAGGTTCGAGATGTACGTAGAGGGAACAAAGTTCACGGTCGAGACCGACCATATGGCCTTAACCTGGCTGAAACGCCTGCGTGAGCCCAGCGGGAGGCTTGCGCGATGGGCCCTGACACTGCAACGCTTCGAGTTCGAAGTGCGTTACCGCAAAGGCACTGCAAATGTAGTCGCCGATGCGCTGTCACGGGCGCCGGTCACTGACACCCAACCGGCCGGCCAGGACGAGGAGGAGGCAGAGTGGCAACTGTCTCCCCCTCTGCGGAAGGAGCTCGTTGCGGGGAGTGCCCCGTTTTCGAAGCCCCGAGAGCACGTGCACCTCGTTGGAGCGGGGATCCCTCTCGAGGTTGCGTTCAGCAGAGAAGAGCTTGTCAAGGCTCAGCAGGAAGACTCATTCTGTCAGGAGTTGATCAATAGTCTTAGTGAAGAGACAGACACTCCGACGAGTCAGGCCAAATTGCGCTGTGAAGCCACTGGTAGTGTGGTTGGCGCTAACTCTAGTGTCGCTGGTATTGCGGCGAGTGAGTTGGAGAACTTCCTGCTGGACCGTGATGGAGCTTTGCTAAAATACGTGCCAGGCAAAGAGGCCTCGGATGAGAGTTTCAAAGCCGTTATTCCGCGCAAACTGCGGCGCGCCGCTATGCGGCACTATCACGACGCAGACGGTCACGGGAGCGCTCCAAAGACATGGCAGAAGCTTTGTCGGTTTGCTACCTGGCCGGGAATGAAGGCTGACGTATGTAGATATGTACGAACATGCCACGTATGCCAAGAGAGAAAGCCTAGAGGTGGAAAGGCACCCGGCTTACTCCAACCCGTCATAAGCACCAAACCCTGGGAGATCCTGGCGTGCGATTTGATGGGGCCGCTGCCGCGCAGCAAACGAGGGTACAAATACGTGCTGGTAGTCACGTGTCACTTCAGTGGGATCGCTGAATTGTACCCGCTGCGAAAAGCGACTGCCCGGGAGATCCTGGCAAAGCTGTGTTTTGCCGCTACGGCTTCCCAAAGCGGCTGATCACTGACAATGCCACGTATTTCACATCGAAAGTTTTCCGTGATACGTGTGCAGCAATGGGTATCCGGCAGCAGAAAACCACGTGCTACCATCCCCAGTCCAATGTGAGCGAGCGCCGAAATCGAGATATCAAGCCGCTCCTGGGCGCATATGCGAGATCGCACAATGATTGGGATGAGCACTTGGACGCCATCTCCTTCGCTCTGCGCACGAGCACAAATCGCTCGACCGGCTTCACGCCGGCTTTTCTCATGTTTGGCAGGGAGCTGAACACGCCTATGGACACAATCCTGATGGAAGGGTCGGAGAGTGTCCGCGAAGTCACGGCAGATGTTGACGACTACGCAAGGCGATTGCGCGAGCGTTTGGCAAATGCCATTAAGGAGGCGAACCGCAGCCGTGCGAAGGCCAGGACAAGTCAAAAGGCCACTTATGATCGCGCACACAGAGACGTGGACTTTCAGATGGGAGACCTCGTTCTCAAGCGCAATCACGCACTCAGCGATGCAACCGCAGGTTTCGCGGCCAGTCTAGCGCCCAAATGGGTAGGACCCTTCCTGATCGCTGAGAAGCTTTCGCGGCTTAACTACCGGCTGAAAGACCTGAGATCGGGTCGAATCAGCGGACCCATTCACGTGGGAGAGCTGAAACAGTACTTCCAGAGGGAGGTTGCTGTGGAAGCAGAAACGCCACCCGCGCAAGATTGCGCCGAGGCGAGCGAAGCCCAGAGAGATCTCTACAGGCATCGCTATAATACCCGAAGCCAGCGAGCTCGCTGGGGCAACGGGAGAATGCCGAAAGCGTGAGATCACGCACACGGCGGCGTCGGTTGCCAAAACAGCTCGAGATCGAGCAAACGGCGAAGGAACGCCAGACGCGCGAGATCGCGCACGGTGGACCTCATGCAAGGAGGTCCTTGCCCCCGACGTCACAATATCCGAACTCGGCGAGATCGCCGAATGTGACCCATGCCGACCACGGCGAAGGAACGCCAGACGCGCGAGATCGCGCACGGTGGACCGAATGCAAGGAGATCCTTGCCCCCGATGTCACAATATCCGAACTGGGCGAGATCGCCGAATGTGACCCATGCCGACCACGGCAAAGCCTGGTGCGAGAGGTCTCGTGCCCACCCTGCCTGTGTGGATACACAAGCCGGTGTAGTTCCTGTACCCGGAGCACTGCAAGACGCCCGCTCAGAGGAGCCGAGCGCCCCCCCCCCCCCCTCCGGCTGCCCTAATTTACGGCCCTGGCTTCAACGACGGCCACGGAGAGCGGCGCGCGGCCGGGGATCGAGCCGCCGAACTTCGCCCCCACACCATCGCACGGGGCATCGGCGGCGGTTCCGGAGCAGCGCGGGCCGAGCTGACGATGGGCGGCCTGAGTGCGGAGCAGGCCGGCTTTCGCGGGCGCCATCCTGGTCTAGCCCGCGCCCCAGGCGCAGAGCTACCATCCCGGGGCCCAGTCTCCGGAAAGGCGGCATGGACCTGCTGATCCGCCGAGTTCGCTTCAGCGGGTGGAGGTCACTATTGAGAGAGGGAGGGTGTGGGGATTCATGTTGCCCCTCGCCCGCCGGATGCACCCTTCTCTCTCTCGTGGCCTACCGCGGCTCTTCCTCTGGCGGCCCTCGACTAGGCGCAGCAGCGGAGGGAGCGGAGGGGAGGCGCCCGCGACTACCCGTCGTCACGTGGGCAGCCCTCCTTACCCACCCCTCTCGGTTTCGGCGGCCGCGCGGGCCGCGCGCACGGGACAGTCTGCTGGAGAGTTGACAGCGAGCCTTGAGAGAGAGCGGACGCGACATCAGCGGCGGCCCAGGTGACCTGAACTGCTCTGTGCCTGTCTCCCGTGCCTGTGACCTGTGCCTGTTGCCTGCCGCTGCTGCCTGCGCGCGACAGAGGAAAGACATTGGGAGATCCCAATTAAAGGTTTTGCCTGCGGGCTTATTCCTCGGAGGTGTGTTCTTCGCGGCCACAGGTGTGGTCGAGCTAGCGGAGTGGCGTTGGCCCTGAGTTCAGGGTCCGAACCTTGCCAGTAACCCCACAAGGTTCAGTAAATGCAAGAACAAATTTGGAGGGTTTACATGGCCACGGCTCCCGGCTTAGGCTGAGAAAGAATACTTGTATAGTCAGGGGAACAACGTACGATGGTCATATTATCTGGTTATCTCGAGCAAACACCAACACCTCAAGTAGAATTTGTAAAATTGGATTTTGCAGTAAGGGAGCTATGATGCCGTGCTATAAAAAGAAATTACAAATAAGCCGTTTAAGTATGTGACAGGTATATATGCATATGTTCTCTGATACAGCCTTAAAGCAATGTCTAAAGTTATTTTCACTGATCAGTAAAATGTAGAATGGCTGAATGTAACGATGACCACTTCCCAAGGTAGCAAGCAAAAGTGAACATTGCTAACTGTCCAGTGATGTTCATACCACTTAACATATGCTGAATTTTAGAGTGCTATTAGTTGCTGACTATCAACATGTTCAGCAAAATATACCTATATCACTGCCAGTCTGCTTTCAAAAAAAGAAATTAACTGAGGCATTGACAGGCAACAGAAATTTGGAAAATAGTAATATGAAGTTAGGCCGAAGAATGCCGAAGAAAAACAGAAAAGCAGTGATGGCTTTTGTCGTTTCTTGCATCTCTATAATGCAACTTGAAGTTGACGGCTTTTGAGTTTAAGATGAACCAGCACTCCTGTAAACACTATCCTGAATATATAAAAGTCACATGCATATGTATGCATTTGCAGCATTCTCACTGAGCCATGTTATGAAGTCGATGTCTTGCTTACCTGAAGATACGATAAGAGAGAAGCGCCAAGAAAAGACTGACACAGATAGGCACAGTAATGCATGCTTAGCTTTTCAGTGCACGAGTTTAGCTGGCTAGACCTAGCTTGTGCAGTGTGCAAGTTAGCCTAAATGCAACTGTATACCGTCCGACAAAACTGTTGTGTAAATCTGCCCCAATATTACTTGAAATAGATTGTGAGGATAGTTCTTATGCATAAGATATCATTGTATTGGTTTCCTGAGCTGAGCAAGTGGCTAAGCACTTTATTACAATTACTTATTTTAACATTTATTATACCTAAACAGTACTAAATGACAATACTTGAGTGGTGAGCTAACATGATACGCCAAGTAAGAACATGATGAGTTTGTAATTTATACTAATAAGAAGTAATTAACCATTAGCATTCAAGTACAGCCATACCGCTACAAAGGAAAACTTTGCAGGTTTTCTTTGTAGCCTTATGGCTCCACTTGAGCGGATGCTAATGAGTAATTACTCCCTTATCACAAATCTTCACCTTGGGGGATTTACCTAATTCAGTGGATGAACATCATCATTTACTGCATGGATTTCTGCTGTGACTAGCTCAAAGGACAAAAGGTTAGTAAGCCCTGTGAGTTGGAAGGCCATTCTAGCCTTTTGTGGCAAAAACAAAAATGAATCTTGAAATGCAGTGGCATGAGCTAACTGAGGCAGAACACTGCTTGTGCGACTAGTGCAGAAGGAACCATGACTCAGAACAGATTAGTTGGTTATGTGACAACAAACAGTTAAAAAAATCTGCAGCTTCTGCACGACATGCAGAAATTTGAAGATTCACTTTTAGTGCGGTTATACTGGAGCTTGAAAAATAGTCTGAGAGAATAAAACAAGCGCCTCAGGTCTGAACTCATTCCAGGATTCTAGTTAGATTTTGTGGCATGTGCCATTCAAATACACAAGCTTATGCCACACAGGGGATTTGAACGCAAGCAACTTGGAAGACGGTGATACTAAGGACACGTCGAGTGTAAATATCATGGGTTGTGGGTGGGTGTATGAGGATTATTAGGTATTTGAACCAGTATACAGTGAATATACCTTTATCAGAAGGCCTTATAAGTGGCAAAATGTAATGCTGACAATAAAAAAACAATATTAGTGCATTCTTAGTAACATTAGCAAATAGGCCAATCCAGGGCATGCTAAATGTTGTTTTGGAGAACTGAAATGCTGGTATTGATTGCAATATGGCAGACCCCATATAGCTGTCAGTGAAGGCATGTGACAAAACACTGAAGGCACGGTAATAATGCAAGTAATAAAAAGCTGAGGCCCAAAGGAGTGCCTCGGGGAACGTTCCGAGATTGCAGGAAAAGGCAGGATGCATAAGAATTGGCAAGGGAAATCTGCCGAAGGCTGGCTGTTTAAGCTTGGATCCAGTTTAGAGCTATAGGATGCAAGTTAAAGCACGAGAAAACCATCCTAACATAAATAAGGGAATCGCATGCTTTTTCGAAGCAAAGAACAAAAGCATCATAGGGGTATGTTGCAGTCAAGGTGCATGTCGTGAAGAACAAGAAAAAGTTGGCCATTGCAGAAATGTTTTCTAAAAGCTGGCCGATTTGGATGAAAAAAACTTAATGGGCCAAAGCAATCTAGCAGGGTCAAGAGTATGAAATGTGTTTGGTGATTTGTAGCACATGCCAATAACACAAATAGGGCCATAGGTGCTGGGTGATGAAGGGTTAAAAACAGAGGGGCCAGGCTATAATAAGGCAGGAAGCTATCTGTACAGCATGCACTAGATATGCCTATACAACCTGCTTCTTTTCCCGTTGTTGCTTTCTGTAAATTTCACAGAACTTGATCATAGCGTACTGTGGGGTGCACCGGTGGCAAGTTGGCATGTCGAAACTGCTAAGGGACGACAACAGAGCAAGAATTGCTACCCTGTGCAGTGATGTTACCATCATCTTTGTTCCTAGCGTAGCTTTACCAGCTCCACAGGGCTTATTTTGCAGTCTGCAAGTAGTCATGTCTGTAGCAAGCAGTCACAGGCAAATGAAGGTGGTAGGAGACAGACATATGCAAGTGCATCGACGAGATCTTCTCAAAGCTTAGAGAATGTCTTGTTAAACAAACTGCTGCGGCTGACCCAGGAAGCGCCGCCGAACAACTGCTTAACACCAATAAAGCCGATTTCGCGAGCAGCTCTGCAACAATAGCATTGCGAACACATCCAGTTTCGTACCACTGATCTCCGGATCGAAAAGCACCATGAGCAAAATCAACAACAGACACTGTCATTGCCTATGAGGTGCTTCAAGACCACTGTATTTTTCTGATTGCAGTGGAAACCAACATCCCACTTAAACTAAATACTGCCAAGCATTTGTCAATATTGACTTAACACTGCTAAGCAAAAAGAGAAAAAAAGCAATGGCAAAGGTTTTCTCAATATTTTTTTCTTCTTTTCCATCAAGACTCGTTGTGCTCAACTTGCTCTGTGGACAGTTTTGATTGCTTAAGCTGCTGCCAACTTTTTTTTCTGCGCTACATCAATTGAAATGCTCATGAAAAACAGACTTATGAGTTGGCACATATTAGAGATTTGTACACTGTCAATCAGTCGTGATTTAAAAGCGGCAATGATTCTTGTTTGTAATCGCGTAATACCATGTTGTTACAACCTCAACCGAAATGGCTAGAGGAAGTGTTCAGTCACCCATTCATCACGCCGATATGTTTACTGCAGGCAAATGTGCGCACAGCCGGCAGGAAATAAAAAGAAATGATGCTCCCGAAGATACATTTGCACTGCACCGATGTTTTCACACAGGTTACACAGTTTCTCCTGCGAGTCGTAAACCGTGCACCCATCATCACAAAACGTACTGAATGGAGCACCAAAGCGCAGAAGGATGGCGACATCGCTGTTGTCGCCTCAAAACAGTCCTACGGCCGCGCAGCCAAGCTCGCGTCGCGTCACGTCGCACACACGGCAATTCTCAAGCACAGTGCCAACACGAATCGCGAACAAAATGGTAACGAATGCGTAGCCAGCAGCAACGTCATGTGCACGCTTCGGTCGCGATCACTGCAACCATCGCAACGAATGCGACTAGCAGCACAACGCCACGTTCATTTCAGCATTCGGAAAGCACGGCGTGCGTAGTGAGCTCTCGAAGGCGCACATTTCACTGCCTTGACGTAAAAGCACTCGCTTCGATCGCAATCACTTTCACTACGCGGACACTAGTCACTGTGCTACGCAGGTCATGCACGCACAGAAGTTCACCGTGAGCAGCTGTTGCTCGCCGCTGTGCGTGATGATCCTCGCAGGAATTACGAACGCTTGCAGCAACCACAAACAGCTCCACATAAACACTTCGTGACACCGCCAACGCCTATGTCTTGCGTCGGTTTGAAGAGGCGCTCTGTCAACTACATCAGCGTCGATTTCAACTCGGGAAACTGTCGCTGCTCACCGCTGCTGCACGCGGAGAAGTTCGCAGTCGCTCTGAACACTCGTAATATCAACATGTGGCCAATATAGTATGCCTCGCGGCATAGGTGCCACCACTACAGCCACGACCTATGCCTCGCTCCCCAGTTCAGTCCTGCCCCAGATGCTGCGTTCGTTGGCTAGCGCTTCGGCCAGTTCCGGCTTCCTTCGGCCCGTTTAGAAAGGCATCGCCTCCAGGCATGCCTCCAGATTCCAGCCACTGTACCTCCATGCCGTCTCTTTCGGGCTCTATGCTTTTGGGCAGTGCGATAGCAAAGGACTAAAACCAAATGAAACTTTCTTTACAAAAATAATTAAGTTCTTGTGCACATATTAGCATTAAAAACTTGAGAAAAATTTGTGACGCGTGAACGCATGAATATGCGTGCGATTTGGTCGGTACATGCGTGCGGGCACGGTCTAGCGCGTCAAATCCGAAGCCTATCCGACATGCTGCATGGTTTCTGAGATCACCGCCGTGAGCTTCGCTTGTTTTCTCGTGCTGCTTGCTGCTGGGCGCTCTTGCGCGCCGCTGTTACTGTGCTGGAATCGCAAAAGAAGGATTACCGGTGTGTGCTGCCGGTGGGCGCGCTCTCATCCAAGAGTGGTAGCAGCTCCCAATTAAGCGATCCGTCGGTGCATATGTGTTATGGATGTCTGGTCGACAACGATAATGAGGTCAGCAGTGCGGTGCCGTCGTTTGATGAGTCGAACGTTTCGGCCTATTGCACTGTTAACTTCGTTTCAAAAATGCCTGGCTCATAAGTATCGACAGTGGCCATTGTTTCTGTGGTGTGTTTCGATTACAAGACGGCGCCCTTCTACAGTGTGGCTTCCTTGGAAACTTAGTCGGCGGTGTGCTTATTGTGCCTGCAACGCCTGTCGCTGTAAGCTCAAACTGACCGCCTGCGAGCGCTGCCTTCTTTTGCGATGTGAACGGTGACAGGACACTTACTGCCTGTGGCCGGAGCTTATAGCAAAAGCGAAGAGTGCTTTGTGTGAAGGTTTGCCGAAGTGCGTGTGTCAGTCTGGACCCTTAGCAAGTCATACGAGATGCGACATGCAAAAGTGGTCCACCAGTCGCTTCAGCAGAAAGGAGTGCGGAGGTTTTTTACGTTACTTCAATCGAGAACTGCCCATGCAAATATTTCAACTCGTCTCTTGCCTAAACAGCATAGTAAAGAAGCTAAAGCACCAAAACTGCTGTTTCCATGCTGTATATTGATTCCGCACTCGTGCTAGAGGTGGAAAATATGTAGCACTTATTGTCGGAGTTACAGCCTATGAAGCACGTGCAGCTTCATGCAATTGCAGGTTAGGATCTGCGCCTTACTTGGTATTGACTTTGTGACCAGACATAGACATCTGTCAACTAAAAGAAATTTCCTTGCTATAGGATTCTGCAGCATTATGTATGCTTCTGGACACTGAATACCGGACGCGTCACCTGTCTTGAAAGCACTCAGATTTGTGTACTTATAAGTACGTTTGAGATGAGAAAATTATATCAGCTTCTTTTCTTTATTTTATAATTAGCTATACGGCATGTTGCAAAGAAAAATGTTTTAAGGAAAAGTATTTCAGTTTAGAGTAGAACTGTTCAACAAAGTTGTTTTGGGCATTCTGGTAACTTCAAGCTGGTATCTGATGGTTGCATACAGATGCGCAAGTCAAACCTCAAAGGACATCAAACTTAACAGTACCGCTGAGCTTATCCTTTCATGCTTTTTATGTGTGTGTAGATCACCTGGAGAAGTTCAGTATTGGATGTTGGATTTCATAGTTCTGCTACAACTTTTATCTTCCTTTCTACACATGAAACCTGACTGAACTCTATTACATTCCCCAAGCAAATACCTGATGCCTTACAAGCGTTCCTTACTGTGCACAGTTGTCCCAGTGCATTATATCCACTCATTTGCAGCACACTGTTGTGTTGCTCTTGGTCTCCGAATGTGATTCTCAGCAATATGATGGAATCATAGTCCATCCAGATGGTCTTTGTGGTAGTAGTGCAAATTTCAAAACAGATTGAAGAAGAATGAAGAGTGTGATACTTCGCCACGCATCATGCAATGCTGGTGCTAATCAGGCAACATGTGTGGTATATATACTTCGCACTTTTGAGATTCATTGGATTTGTTCTGGAGCCATACTGGGAATTAATTAATCGATCTGTGATTTGTCACTGAAATTGAGAGAGGGCACTAATTTCTGAACTTTTGACACCAACTGTGAATTCAAAACTGTCTTTTCATGTAGGCTTACATGGCCTTTTTACGTGTATGTGAATTTATGCTAATGACTTTAAGTTTTGTAAATTGCCTCGTAACATTTCTGTTACAGCTCACAATTCGCTTTCTGCACGTCATGTTTGATTGAACCTGATTATATCCCCAAGCTTGTTTGTTGCACCTAACAAACACTGTTGCCCTTTTAGAGTTATTCCATTGATTGACTCCTTTCGAGTGCAAGCAACAAATGGTTGTGTTGCTTCTGATTTTGAAATATGGCTGTCTGCATGACGGGCAACAACATAAGTGCTCTGGATGACTTTCACCATGCATCTATAAGATATCTGTAACTTTCAGAATTAGTTAAAGGAAGAACTGAAGGATGTTGTAAGAGTCATTAGCAGCTTGTTTTTTACATTATTTTACAATGAACTTGCAATGTTGACAAGTTCTTGCTCAGTGTGCATGTTGTCATGTACAGGTCCCTGCAGTATCGAAGGGAACAACCATTTTGCACTAAAAGATAATTTTTTGGTTATTTGTTTGCTGAAGTTGAAAATGATTAATGGGTGTTTACACCAAGACGAAAATTATATAACAGCAAACCTGAGCTTATTGCTCATTATTGAGAAGTAATCATTAACTGAATGCTCGAACTTTGTTTGCTTTCACACTAAACGGGCCTTTACAGTCTCGACAAGTTGCTACTAAGCAAGCAAACGCACACATGGTCATACGCAGCCTCACTGAGCTTGCTCAGTATGCACATAAGCACGCACAGCTTCGGCAAGCCCCCTCTCAGCACGCAGATGTCCACGCACAGAGAGTTGTCCAGGAGAGTCCATGATTTTTTCCACGCAAAGAGTGTGCATGGACGTATATCAGCACACAGGACGCACAGAATGCGTACAGGTCAACGCACAATTTCTGCGTATTCGTGTGCAAAATGAACGTGATCGTACAAAATTCACTGTTCTCGTGCAAACTCACGCAGAGTTTTTTCAATAGGGTAGCGGGTCGGTGGCGTCTCTTACCGCACCCCGCAATGCATGGTCGGCAGGAGTCCTGGAAAGGATGCAGTTGACGGAGTCCTGAGTGTTCCCGTCCTCGACCTCTGGTGGTGGTCGGCGCCGTGGACATCGAGACGGGCCAGGGGCGCTCACCAGGTCGGTCCCTCCGGGCTATTCACAGGGGACGTCCCCGTAGAGGCGGAGCGTCGCGCCACGTGAGAGCGCTCCGTCGCTCTCGTCCGCTGTTTCGGGAAAGTCGTCATCGCTGGAGGAGGACAAGTCTGCGAGCTCGTCAGGGAGATCGGCGGGAGATCGCCGACGACCGGAAAGGTCAGCGAGTCGGTAGACACCGTGCATGCGGTGTGCTCCGGCTGCTCCTCCGTGGGGCTGCAGGCTCTGAATCAGCCGGGGTTTCCGACACGTGCTCCGCCTGATTGGCAGGCGTGTCGTCGTCCTAGCGTGGCGCGGTCTCAGCAGGGGGCGCCGTCGCCGGAGCAGGAACAGTGTCCGTCGGTGGTTGCTTCGCTGGCGGTGCCGACTTCTTCTGTGAGCCACTGGAAGCGGCCGCCGCCGTGTAGGAGCGCGGGCGCAGGTAGTCACCGTTGCGTGGGCTCAGGAGCAGCGTCGGCAAGCCGCGTCACATCCAGCCGTTTCATGGCCGAAATCGTCGCAGCGGGCGCACCGCAGCATGCGGCAGGCGGCGCCGACGTGTCCGTCCAGGCCACAGCGAGAGCATACCTTACGGACGCCCCTGTAATCGAACATAACGCGCTAACCCTGCACGGACATGAAGTTTGGTACCGCCTGCTTCATCTCCATCCCGACGAGGCGCTGGCCATTTCTCACGTGGCGTCGCTCCTTCAGCGTTGGATGGGAGATCTCGAGTACCTTGCCGTAGGGGCTCAGTGGGGATGCCAGCGCCGCGTCCCCGACGAACAGCGGCACCTGGAATGCCGTCACGTGGACCACGGAGGGGCCCACGCAGGGGCCAGAGTTTCCGTTCACCGGGGACGATTCCTCCGCTAGGATTTTCTGCGCTGCCGCAGCCGACGACACAGCGATGAAAAACTTGAACCCTCCTTGATGCTGGAGGCTTTCTAGCCCTTTCGGGCCGACAATGAACTCGATGCCGTCGACATTGGCGTCGGCCGTGGCGTCCGCGCTCAGCGCGAAAGTGAAGCAGTGCGCCTTGGGTGGAGGCGCCCGGAACTCAGGACCGGCAGGGCCGGAAAAGGGCATAGTGCAAGCCCCCTCAGGGACGACGACATCAAAGGCATGAGACTTTGTAGGCGGCTGGCTCGCCATATTGAGGCGCCCGCCACCGGGCTCAGGTGGCCTCGGATCGGGGATTCAGGAAGGAGCGCATATGCACTCATTAAGCGAGCTGACGCAGGCCTACCCCCCCCCTCCGCCCCACCCCTCCCTAGATAACAAACAAGCAACACTCTGGCGCAGACTACAGACACACACTCTCCCCTCACCTTTTACCCTAGCACACTATCATCAATCCTTCCCCACTCTGGCATGCGCCCTATGCCCAGAACCCTTCGCCTCTTCCCTCCACATCCTTTCACTCTGGCCGGCGGACCCTACCCCGCGGGACCTAGAGAACCTCAAGGCCTGGGAGGACTGGGAGACCCTGCTGCGCTCGGAGGACCCGGCCGTGCAGACCATCGTCACCGGCCGGGTTGCCAGTGTTATGAACCTTTGGAACATAAACACTTGAGTGCAGTGGGGTCGTGCGGGGACCCTGGGGCGTGCCCCGAATTCCTTTTTGCAATAAAGTTTTTTCTCTCTCTCTCCAAAAGTCGAACACTGGCCACTCACACAAGCCGGCGGTCGGAACACACAATGAAGCGACGAGTGAACAAATACACCATACCACGTGACTTGGAGTTGAAGTGTATTACGCTTAAAAATAAAAAGAGAGAACGAGAAAAGCTGAAAAAGACTGTTGATTGGAACAGCTACTCCGTTGAAAGATGCCAACACGACATATTCTCAAACACGCAGAGCAGCACGGCTTAGTAGATAAATTTTGTGCAAGAGCGTGGTTTACTGGCACGAGAAAATTCCAGCAGAGGCAAAACTCGCATTATAATGGGTTTTTGTGTACAGGCCGTTTAGTAATTTTCTAAACACGAGTGCAGAAATTTCGCAGTTTAAGAGCCTTTGCACAGGTTTCACTACATCGTTCCTCTGGAATGGGCAGCTCCTGTCCGCAAAACAAGGACGCGAGCGGCGCTGTTTTGGCGTCCACCGAGATGTAAGAACATTTCCGCGCCCTTTCCTTTCCTGAATACCAATTTTCCATCTTTTCCAATCCCACCCGGAGGCCACCACACGTGCCACGCGCTACATAGAGGCACTGGAAAACAGTGTAGTCGTCAGGCGGCTGCACGATTGCCCAAGCAAAGATTGCACGCTCGCATGATCACCTCGGGAACGGCGCCGACTATACCTTGTGGAAAATTATTTCTCCTCATGGAATGCGCTCCGCTGTCGTACGACACCGCAAAACCCCTTGAAGCGCCTCCTGCAAGGCACGCTTCATCAGTCGCCACTGCTGCCGATTACAAGATCAACGTCATGCAACACTCGCAGTCGACGTTTAGCATGCGACGACGTCACTTCTAGAACAAATCTACCGTAGCGGAAGTTGCTATGGACGCGTGCATTGAACTGGAGCTTAAATGCGATTGCACCCATAAGGAAACAATGCGCTGAAAATTAGAGGGGCATATTAAATGTGAAAAAGGGCTAACGACACAGAGCGAAGGACAACAGCAGCAAAACGCAGTATCACGTGCACTCTGCACATGTGGGTGGGAGGCGATAGCGCGTGCATGCCGCATGCCCCGAGAGCAAGCGCTCGTGACGCTGTCTGAAGAGATCCGTAAGTCTGTGCCCACAGATTTCAGGACAATGAGGCATTAACTGTGACCCTCCCATAACATAAAGAAGCGAAATCGTCGTTCCGTTGCACATGGCGTTCCCATAATCATTTCGCGTGACAGTTAGCAGATTTCATGCGACGTGTACTAGTGCACTGCACGGGCTCGGGCCAGCCCGAAAGCCCGGGCCCGGCCCGGCCCGCGGGCCGGGCCGGGACATGATTCATTTTGCCGGGCCTGGGCCGGGCCCGGGCCTGTATTTGCGGGCCCGGGCCGGGCTCGGGCTTAAAGCTGCGGGCCCGAGCCGGGCTTGGGTCCGTACAGAAACGGCTGGTGTCTGACTTTTCATTCACTATTGCAAAGTGAAGTATACAATTGCGGCATTGAAGCAGCGACACGGATGAGCTATGAGTTATAGTACGCGCTGAGAAAAAAACTAAGCTTTATTCATTGACTTATTCATTTCCTTATTTCCACGCCGCGGGGCAGTAAGAGTAAAATTCAACCGGCCTTAATCGGCCATTGATCGTTCGTCATCCCAAAACATACATATACACTATTAGAAATGCATTCGGGAAGAACATATTAGTTTAGAACGCTTGTAGTCCTCAAGCACATACCGTGAAATACTCGAGCCTTTTAGCTTTTCGTTTCTGTAGAGAGGCGATCAGTTCGGCTATGAGCTCAACCTGTGAGAACGCGTTCACTAAAAAAAATGTCATCCTACTGCTTGCTAGGCAGCTTTAATATACTTCGCGGGCGGCAGAATATAACTGATTTAAAAAAATGGGGGAACGCAAAGTAGACTACTACGCGTGTATGCAGCCCTTTTTGTTTAGCTCTCGGAACTTCCGAGTTTATCATTGTGAACCTACACCAGATCGGTCTCCAAAAGACGGGCCTGGAGAGCACTACTCTTCATTACTTCCTTCTGGGTTAAAAAGAACCAGCTTTCTGGAAGTCAAACTGCGGTTTCAGAACCTTTGTCGGCCAGTTCCTTATTGGCGTAGTAGCAGTCTACTTGCTCAAAGTGAGCAGTATACCTCATGGTCAAACATAATTGCGCAAATAATTTGCGCAAACATAATTGCGCAAACATAATTGCGCAGTATACCTCAATCGTTACTTTGAAACGGGCCGGGCCCGGGCTGGGCTTCACTACGGGATTCACGGGCCGGGCTGGGCTCGCTAGAGCGATAATTTAGCGGGCCCGGGCCGGGCCCGGGCTTGAAGTCGCGGGCCTGGGGCGGGCTCGGGCCTCAGGTGTCGGGCCCGGGCCGGGCTCGGGCCTCAGTTTGAGGCCCGTGCAGTGCTCTAACGTGTACAGGCCTCGGGTAAACACGAGAAACTTTATCTGACGGAGTATGCAGGTCGTTCAGTCAAAAGCCGCCAGTGTCTTAGGTGTAAAGCTGTGGGCACCGCGCGCCGGAAAAAATCTTCATGAACACAACTTGGTGCTGAATGTTCTGGAATGCGTGATATTATTCAGCTTTTCGTGCCGCATAAACTTAAAAATTCAGTTAGAACGTAGCTCACGGCAGGGGTTCAAACCGGCGACCTATAATCGTGGCTGCGTATCATGCGCGAATCCGTTGTCCACCAAGTCAAGTGAGAGTGTTGCTCCGTGTTACGGCGTCATTGCCTTTCCTAAAAATAATTTTACGCAACACCTAATACAGCCCGTTAAGTCGAAAATCCGCTGGCTTCGTAGCTCAAGTTGTCGGCACCACGCGTAGGAAATAAAATCCTATCATGACAATCGTTTGCCCCAGAATGTTCCGGAATTCGTGATATGACTCAGCTTTTTGTGCAACATAAACTTCTTAATTCAGTTAGAGCATTCCTCACGGCAGGGATTCAAACTGGCGACCTATAATAGAGGGCTGCGTATTATGCGTGGATGCGTTGTCCAGCAAGTCAAGTGAGAGTGTTACAGCGTGTTAAGACGTCCTTTCCTTTCCTCTAAATAATTTTACGCAGCATCTGATACAGCCCGTTCCGTTGAAAACCCTCTGGCTGGATTGATAATTAAACAAAAATTCATTTACCCTAATTCACCTTTAGTCCCGCCGCGGTGGCTCAGTGGTTTCGGCGCTCGGCTGCTGACCCGAAAGACGCGGGTTCGATCCCGGCCGCGGCGGCCGAATTTCGATGGAGGCAAAATTCTAGAGGGACGTGCAGTACTGTGCGATGTAAGTGCACGTTAAGGAACCCCAGGTGGCCAAAATTTGCGGAGCACTTCACTAGGGCGTCCCTCATATCCTGAGTCGCTTTGGGACATCAAACCCTAACGAATCAAACCGAATTCACTTTTAACTTATTACAATTGTATCATTAAGTCACATATACCCGCAATAATCCACCTTAATTTATAATTAATTCACCTTAATTCTCTCTAATGTACCTCTATTCATCTTCAGTTACCACTGGCGTTTCTATAATTTGTTATTAATGATTAGATTTCGATTAACTCCATAGCCCCCATCGTTTCACCTCGGAATTGATTTCGCACATTCCAATTTCGCGCCGCGAGATGGCTCCGACCACGTTTCTGATCACGTGGCCCGATCACGTGGAACATTAAATGGTGTGTTACGTGACACCGCACTTCCGGCGATTCAAACTTCGCGCCCTTTCCGGCCATGCCACGCCTATATTTGGTTATTTTTTTGGCTCTAATTACCTATTCATCCGATCGGCACCAAAAATTCTTCCGTCGCATCCTCGCATCATTCACCTTCGATTATAACCACTTCTGAGAAGATATCTATTTATAGTTGTCCGCAATCGCTGCGGACACGCTTTTCATCACAGAAAACCGCCGACCTAGCCTAGTAATGCGTTCGCGTTAATAAAAAAAAATGATTGGTCATCAGGAAAGGAAAGGCGTGGCAACTATCTCACCTCTCGGTAGACACCTCAACAGCCCTCATCTAGAGACTATAACAGCACAATGAGGGAAGCAATGAAAGTGAGAGTGAAAAAATTATCCGCGGTTTAACTACTGCTGAACCTGGTTAAAGAGCGAAAGCTATGGCGTATCGGGCAACTATACGCGGCTTAGCGTCTGTAACATTGTGTGCGTTCGGGACACTGCGTAGGCAGCGCGCCCACCCTGCCACCCTGGCAGGTGGCAGTTAATGGTTGGTCGCGAGAGTTTGCTCACTTAATGAACAATGCGGCCCATTGCTGCAGTGCCGCGTGCCTGCAATAACGTTTCCAGCGCTAACGCATGCAGTCCACATCTCTCTCACCACCCCACCTACCTCAAAGCGTAATCCAGGCACCCACTGACCGAGGTAGTCAGTTATGCCCATTTCCTTTCCTTTAAATCATCGCAGTATAAAACGTTGTCAACGCCAACGCCAATGAACGAAATGAACACCGACGGCCTATGGCTTCAGTGCCGCGTTTCTGCCACAACGTTGCCAATGCCAGCGCAAGCAGGGCACATGTGTCACTACCGCCATGTAGGTTAAAGCACAACTGAGGTCGTCACTGTCCCAGGGGGCCAGTTGTGCGCGTTTCCTTCGCTTTTGAAGCTCTTCATCGGTTTCGTAGCTTCATCGTCATAATCAACAGCCTGACTATGCCCACTGCAGGGCAAAGGATTCTCCTATATTTCTCCAATTAACCCTGTCCTTTGCCAGTTGCGGCCACCGAATCCCCGCAAACTTCTTTATCTCATCCGCCCACCTAACTTCTGCGCCGCTTGCTACGCTTGCCTTCTCTTGGAATTCACTCCGTTACCCTTAAAGACCACGGCTATCTTGCCTTCGCATTACGTGCCCTACCCAAGCCCATATCTTCCTCTTGATTTCGACTAGGATGTAATTAAACCGTGTTTGCTACACTTGAGTGCAGTGGGGTCGTGCGGGGACCCTGGGGCGTGCCCCGAATTCCTGTGTAAATAAAGGTTTCTCTCTCTCTCTCCGTCACCCACTCCGCCCGCTTCCGATCTCTTAACGTTACACCTATCATATTTATTTCCATACATCGCTGCGTTGTCCGGTAAAGTTGAACCCTGTTCGTTAGCTTCCACGTTTCTGCCCCATACGTGAGTGCCTTTTCTCTTTAGGGATATCGGTAAACTGTCATTCACCTGGCACATGCGTTCCATCCTATTCTTATTCTTCTAGTTACTGCCCTCTCATGAGGCGGATTCCAGTACCACGTTATCAATTGCGAACTGCTTTTCACGTGCTACAACATTGTGTTGCATTTCTGTACGTTACTTTTCCGACCGACAGTTCTGCTCAGCCTGTCTAACTCGTTGATCATTTTTTGCCGTTCATGTCACATTTGGGAACGTATATTCAGATGTTCCCTCGGTTACGAAATAGCGAAAACTGGGAAGCCGAACTTAAGGGTTGATTGGAGCGACTACTCTGTTGAAAGCTGCCAACACCACATATTCTCAAACACGCAGAGCTGCACAGCTTAGTTGATAAGGTTTGTGCAAGAGCGTGGTTTACTTGCGCGACAAAATTCGAGCAGAAGCAAAACTCGCATTTATAGGGTTCTTGTGCGCACACCTTTTAGTAATGTTCTAAACACGAGTGCAGAAATTTCTCCTTTAAAGAGCCTTTGCACAGGTATTACAACATCGTTCCTCTGGAATGAGCAGCTCCTGTCCGCAAAGCAAGGAGGCGAGCGGCGTGGTTCGGGTGTCCACCGGGATGTGAGAACATTTCCGCACCCTTTCCTTTTGCTGAATACCAGTTTTACAATTTTGAGAAGTGAGAGTGTTTCTGCGTGTTACGACGGCATTTCCTTTCCTAAAAACAATTTTAGAGAACACCTTCTACGCCCGTTCCATCGAAAAGCCGCTCGCTTCGTAGCTCAAGTCGGCACCGCGCGTAGGAAAAAATCATATCGTGACAACCGTTTGCCCGAGAATTTTCCGGAATGCGTGCTATGATTCAGTTTTTTGTGCAACATAAACTTATTAATTCAGTTAGAGCATTCCTCACGGCAGGGATTCAAACTGGCGACCTATAATAGAGGGCTGCGTATTATGCGTGGATGCGTTGTCCAGTAAGTCAAGTGTGCGTGTTACAGCGTGTTACGACGTCCTTTCCTTTCCTCTAATAATTTTACGCAGCATCTGATACAGCCCGTTCCGTTGAAAACCCTCTGGCTGGATTGATAATTAAACAACAATTCATTTACCCTAATTCACCTTGAGTCCCGCCGCGGTGGCTCAGTGGTTTCGGCGCTCGGCTGCTGACCCGAAAGACGGGGGTTCGATCCCGGCCGCGGCGGCCGAATTTCGATGGAGGCAAAATTCTAGAGGGACGTGCAGTACTGTGCGATGTAAGTGCACGTTAAGGAACCCCAGGTGGCCAAAATTTGCGGAGCACTTCACTAGGGCGTCCCTCATATCCTGAGTCGCTTTGGGACATCAAACCCTAACGAATCAAACCGAATTCACTTTTAACTTATTACAATTGTATCATTAAGTCACATATACCCGCAATAATCCACCTTAATTTATAATTAATTCACCTTAATTCTCTCTAATGTACCTCTATTCATCTTCAGTTACCACTGGCGTTTCTATAATTTGTTATTAATGATTAGATTTCGATTAACTCCATAGCCCCCATCGTTTCACCTCGGAATTGATTTCGCACATTCCAATTTCGCGCCGCGAGATGGCTCCGACCACGTTTCCGGTCACGTGGGCCGATCACATGGAACAATAAATGGTGTGTTACGTGACACCGCACTTCCGGCGATTCAAACTTCGCGCCCTTTCCGGCCATGCCACGCCTATATTTGGTTAATTTTTTGGCTCTAATTACCTATTCATCCGATCGGCACCAAAAATTCTTCCGTCGCATCCTCGCATCATTCTCCTTCGATTATAACCACTTCTGAGAAGATATCTATTTATAGTTGTCCGCAATCGCTGCGGACACGCTTTTCATCACAGAAAACCGCCGACCTAGCCTAGTAATGCGTTCGCGTTAATAAAAAAAAAATGATTGGTCAACAGGAAAGGAAAGGCGTGGCAACTATCTCACCTCTCGGTAGACACCTCAACAGCCCTCATCTAGAGACTATAACAGCACAATGAGGGAAGCAATGAAAGTGAGAGTGAAAAAATTATCCGCGGTTTAACTACTGCTGAACCTGGTTAAAGAGCGAAAGCTATGGCGTATCGGGCAACTATACGCGGCTTAGCGTCTGTAACATTGTGTGCGTTCGGGACACTGCGTAGGCAGCGCGCCCACCCTGCCACCCTGGCAGGTGGCAGTTAATGGTTGGTCGCGAGAGTTTGCTCACTTAATGAACAATGCGGCCCATTGCTGCAGTGCCGCGTGCCTGCAATAACGTTTGCAGCGCTAACGCATGCAGTCCACATCTCTCTCACCACCCCACCTACCTCAAAGCGTAATCCAGGCACCCACTGACCGAGGTAGTCAGTTATGCCCATTTCCTTTCCTTTAAATCATCGCAGTATAAAACGTTGTCAACGCCAACGCCAATGAACGAAATGAACACCGACGGCCTATGGCTTCAATGCCGCGTTTCTGCCACAACGTTGCCAATGCCAGCGCAAGCAGGGCACAAGTGTCACTACCGCCATGTAGGTTAAAGCGCAACTGAGGTCGTCACTGTCCCAGGGGGCCAGTTGTGCGCGTTTCCTTCGCTTTTGAAGCTCTTCATCGGTTTCGTAGCTTCATCGTCATAATCAACAGCCTGACTATGCCCACTGCAGGGCAAAGGCCTCTCCCATATTTCTCCAATTAACCCTGTCCTTTGCCAGTTGCGGCCACCGAATCCCCGCAAACTTCTTTATCTCATCCGCCCACCTAACTTCTGCGCCGCTTGCTACGCTTGCCTTCTCTTGGAATTCACTCCGTTACCCTTAAAGACCACGGCTATCTTGCCTTCGCATTACGTGCCCTACCCAAGCCCATATCTTCCTCTTGATTTCGACTAGGATGTAATTAAACCGTGTTTGCTACACTTGAGTGCAGTGGGGTCGTGCGGGGACCCTGGGGCGTGCCCCGAATTCCTGTGTAAATAAAGGTTTCTCTCTCTCTCTCCGTCACCCACTCCGCCCGCTTCCGATCTCTTAACGTTACACCTATCATATTTATTTCCATACATCGCTGCGTTGTCCGGTAAAGTTGAACCCTGTTCGTTAGCTTCCACGTTTCTGCCCCATACGTGAGTGCCTTTTCTCTTTAGGGATATCGGTAAACTGTCATTCACCTGGCACATGCGTTCCATCCTATTCTGATTCTTCTAGTTACTGCCCTCTCATGAGGCGGATTCCAGTACCACGTTATCAATTGCGAACTGCTTTTCACGTGCTACAACATTGTGTTGCATTTCTGTACGTTACTTTTCCGACCGACAGTTCTGCTCAGCCTGTCTAACTCGTTGATCATTTTTTGCCGTTCATGTCACATTTGGGAACGTATATTCAGATGTTCCCTCGGTTACGAAATAGCGAAAACTGGGAAGCCGAACTTAAGGGTTGATTGGAGCGACTACTCTGTTGAAAGCTGCCAACACCACATATTCTCAAACACGCAGAGCTGCACAGCTTAGTTGATAAGGTTTGTGCAAGAGCGTGGTTTACTTGCGCGACAAAATTCGAGCAGAAGCAAAACTCGCATTTATAGGGTTCTTGTGCGCACACCTTTTAGTAATGTTCTAAACACGAGTGCAGAAATTTCTCCTTTAAAGAGCCTTTGCACAGGTATTACAACATCGTTCCTCTGGAATGAGCAGCTCCTGTCCGCAAAGCAAGGAGGCGAGCGGCGTGGTTCGGGTGTCCACCGGGATGTGAGAACATTTCCGCACCCTTTCCTTTTGCTGAATACCACCCTATTGAAAATACTGAACGTGGATTCTGCGTGCCTATCTTTGCGTGTTTATTGCCACGCACATTGTGACGATTGAGCGAGGTCGCAGAACGCGAGACATATTTCACACAATTTGCGCAAGCCGAGCAAGCTCGCAAATGCGACACATCTGTCACATAAAGTGCGCAAGCCGCGTAAGGCTCGTACAGCAGGAGACATCCTCGCGTGATATGCGCAAGCCGGGTGGGGCTTCCAGAATGTCCGAGAGCCAAGGGTGAGTCCCAGAATGTTCAAGAGCCTTGTCTGGCTCACAGAGCACTAGACAGTGTCAAATGGAGTCACCATCATGATACCGATAATACCTTGCATGGCTGCAAGGCTCCTACATCACTGCTCAACACGTTACGCCAATGCCCTACCTAAAGGCCTCCTCACCTGTCTGTCACTGCCTCATTCAGCATGCATGTTGTGAGATAACAAGCTTTGCAGCAATGGTGCTTCGTGGGATGACTCTCATGTGTGTAGCATGCTTGCAAAAGGACATAGATAAGGTCACCTTAACTGGCTTTATTAATGCCACATCCCTCATGACGGGTGCCACACAGTGGCTAAACAATTTCTTCAGCTTCTCCAAGTCCAGCAGGTTGGCGTCTTGATCCAGGTTCTCACTATGCAGCACCTGCAAAAAGGTAGCAGTATATGCAAAAAAATTCAGTTAATTTGTTTTCTCGAAATTCCAGAAAAGGGCACAAGTAGTTCTTCCATTAATGAACTAATGATGATTTCGAAAAGTATCAGGTTTGAAATACAGACATTGGAAAACCCGACTCAAGCACGCAGGCTGCTCAGCATCAAACCTGCACAAAATCTAATAACCGTGTCACACAGGCATTTTGAAGGCTTTCAAATGGCCATCAACTCAGTGGCACTTGAATGCAGCTAAATGGGCATTTCCAATAGCCACAGAGTCCCTAGAACAGTGTGGACATCTATCAAGATTTTGAAGGCTTTTCAGTGGTAGAAATTTGCACTCAGACATGGAGCACTCGCAACTTACACTAAGGAATAAAATCAAAGGAATTTAATCGCTGAAAGAATACTCAACATGAAATGTACAACTTATTTCACTGAAAAAAAAGAAGGCTGGCCACAAAACACTGCAGCAAGCGTATTATCACTGTTGCCAATAGCACAAAAACAATGAATACCACCTTTTCAAAACTGCGTGAGTGCTACAACAGCTTCCCAGCAAAATTATCAACTGTGACAGTGGCTCCACAGCAGTTTGGTGCGAGATGATGAAATATCTCTACGGCGATCAAGTATTCTGTGTAGCAGCGGCATAACTCCCGAGTTGAAGTGCAAATCTCAAAGCTCAATCTCCCACCTTAACTGTTATCTTTAAATACATATTTAAATTCATTGCAGCATGCTGCAGAAGTATGTGGTCAGATCATTCGAGAGGATACCTGCAAGCTATCTCAGGAGACGAAAGATCTGATGAAGAAACGCCAAAGCATCAGGACGTCTAACTTCAGAGATAGAATAGGACTAGGAGAGCTATCGAAGTTAATTATAAGTGCAAGGTAGCCAACATAAGAAAGTTTAACATGGAGAAAACCTATCATGCTCTAAAGCATGGAGGTAGCCTAAAATCAGTGAAGAGAAAACTAATCACTGGTAAAAACCAGATGTATGCGCTGAAAGACAAAGAGGGCAATGTCATAAGCAATATGGATAAGATAGTTAAAGTAGCCGAAGAGTTCTACACAAATCTCTACAGTAGTGAATGTAATCAGAAGGTTACAGAGAGAGGCAGTAGAGCACAGCAATGGGACACCAGCTAGTAACGAGGGAGGAAGTAAAGAAAGCCTCAGGAGCAATGCAAAGGGGTAAAGCAGCTGGTGAGGATCAGGTAACAGCAGATTTGTTGAAGGATGGAGGAGAGATTATGCTAGAGAAACTAGCCACCCTGCATACGCTTGCCTCGTGACCACGAGCGTATCAGGAGCTTGAAAGAATGCGAACATTATTTTAATTCATAAGAAAGAAGATGTCAAGGACTTGAAGATTTACAGACCGATCAGCTTACTATCCATTGTCTACAAGGTATTTACTAAGGTAATCACTAATAGACTCAGGACAACCTTCGAATTCAATCAATCAAATGATCAGGCAGGCTTTCATAAAGGATACTCAACAAGAGACCACATTCATGCAATCAATCAGGTGATAGAGAAATGGGCAGAATACAACCAACCCCAATATATAGTCTTTATTGACTACCAGACAGCAATTGACTCGGTGGAACCACAGCTGTCATGCAGGCATTGTGGAATCAGGGTGTAGAAGAGTGTTATGTGAAAATATTGGAAGATATTTATAACGACTGCACAGCTACCATAGTTCTCCATAAGGTCAGCAATAAAATTCCAATAAGGCAAGGTGTCAGGCAGGGAGACACGATTTCACCAATGCTATTCACTGCCTGTTTACAGGAGGTATTCCGGGGCCTGAAATGGGAACAGTCGGGGAGAAGAGTTACTGGAGAATACCTAAGTAATTTGAGATTCCCTGATGGCATTGCCTGGCTAAGCCACTCAGGATATGAACTGCAAAGCATGATGAATGAGTTAGACAGGCAGAGCAGAATTGTGGGGCTAGAAATGAACACGCAGAAAACCAAAGTAATGCTCAACAGCCTAGCAAGGGAACAGCAGTTCACAATTGGTAGCGAGGTGCTAGAAGTAGTAAGAGGATATGTATACTTAGTGCAGGTAGTGACCGCTGATCCGGATCATGAGAGGGAAATAACTAGAAGAATAAGAACGGGGTGGAGCGCATATGGCAGGTTCTCTCAGATCGTGAAAGCCAGTTGCCAATATCCCCCAAGAGAAAAGTCTAACACAGCTGTATCTTACTGGTACTCACCTATGGGGCAGAAATGTGGAGGCTAACAATGAGGGTTCAGCTTATTTCAAGGACAACGCAGCGAGCTATGGAAAGAAAAATGATAGGTGTAACGTTAAGAGATCGGAAGCGGGCGGAGTGGGTGAGGGAAAAAACGCGGGTTAATGAAATCCTATTTGAAATCAAAAGGAAGAAATGGGCTCGGGCAGGGAATGTAAGGCGAAGGCAAGACAACCGCTGGTCCTTGAGGGTAACAGAGTGGATTCCATGAGAAGGTAAATGTAGCAGGGGGTGGCAGAAAATTAGGTGGGCGGATGAGATTAAGAAGTTTGCGGGGATACGGTGGCCACAATTGGCAGAGGACAGGGTTAATTGGAGAGACATGGGAGAGGTTTTGCCCTGCAGTGCGTGTAGTCAGGCTGCTGCTGCTGCTGCTGATGATGATGATGACAGCCTGAGCACACCTACAAAGTAAAACTGTGAACTCGACCCAGCAGCACTTTACTGTGTTGAAAGAGAACAGGTACAATTGAATTACTGCATTACCTTGTTATCATTAAAAAGTACAGGGCTCTAAGGACTTCCTAATTTACATCGAAACGAATGGTTTACAGTGAACTTTCACGGATTACACTAACAGGCACTGAAAATCCAACACAGCTGCCCAAGAGAATATTAGGAAGCCGCGCTAGCCTTCTTTTGCGCTATGCTACCTGATACCAGATTAAGATTCGAGAGCAATTTACTCATACTCTAGCACTGGGATACGTTATGCCCCAGACTGATGCAGCTGTCTTACTAAAGGCAGAGAAGCTTTCAGTGTGGGTCATGTGTGCTGTGGCGTGAACACATGCACAGGATCGCCTGCTACCATTCAAGTCCTCTGTGTACACAAATGCAGGTGCAATAGAAAACCCACATCACAAATTTGGCTAGTCTGGTCGACCAAGCATGGGCCAGCTGATAGCACGAAGCAGCAGGTGCGACACATACCATCGTCATCAGCCTGACTAGGCCCACTGCAGGGCAAAGGACTCACCCATGTCTCCACATTAACCCTGTCCTTTGCTAGGTGTGGCCACCATATCCCCGTACACTTCTTAACCTCATCCGCCCATCTAAGTTTCTGCCGCCCCCTGCTATGCTTGCATTCTTTTGGAATCCACTCCATTACCCTTAAGGACCAGCGGTTATGTTGTCTTCCCATTACAAGCCCCGCCCAGGCCCATTTCTTCCTCTTAATTTCAAGTAGCATGTCATTAACCCGCGTTTGTTCCCTCACCCACTCCGCCCCCTTTTGGTCTCGTAATGTTAGACTTATCATTTTTCTTTCCATAGCACACTTTGCTGTCCTTATTGTTTGGCACGTGTTTTTTTCTTTGTAATAAGGCATAAAGTATTATACATGAATTACCACATGGCATCCTCCTATGACCGCTAAATAATTTATAATCAAATTTCTTTCTCCTGCTGTATTTGTTTCGGTTTCGACAGCTGAATGATGGCTGTGACGTCAAAGCGAGGTTATTGGTCACGTGAGGCATGAAAAACTGCAATACAATTGGTACTTCTCGCTCTTAAGGAATGCTGGTGTCAGCGCTGTAGCGAATTAAAATGATGAAGCAGCGATTATAAGTGCAGTTTTACCACGCCTCACGTGACCTATAACCTCTCTTTGATGTCATAGCCATAGTCAAATTGTTCACCGAAACAGGATGGCAGAAAAAGTTGATTATAAATTATTCAGCGGTCTCACGCGAATACCAGATGGTGATTCATGCATAGTAGTGTCTTCCGCAGCATTATAGAGAAGAAAACATGCCACCAAGATTAGGTGTCTATACTCTTTTAAGCTGAACTCTTTTAATTAGCCTCCACATTTCTGTCCCAAAAGTGAGAAACATGCAGGCTAAAGAAAAGATTTCAGCTTAAGTACCAAAGTGGCTCTAATCACACGATGAAGCGGAAAAACTCTCGACACTTGAACAGAGAACAAATAGGAATACCAACAAAATTTTAGATTCTTGTAAGGCTATCAAGCATTTCTGAATATTGTAAACTGCACTTTCACACATACAGTACGCATGTATGCCAAGCTCACATTCAGTAGCCCTGTTTTCCGGCTGTAATTATCACGGTCTGAGCTCAGTTACAGATTTAAAACCAGCCAAAAGATGCAACACAGGAAAAGAGAAGAAAACAGGTTGGACTATCAATTGAATTTTTTGTGAAGGAAAAGAAGGCTCGCATGAAGATGCGCCACACATGACCCACACCAGCGAAAGGCAGGACAACAAATAACTGTCACTGATATACAAGCACGTCATCTAAAAGAGAAAATTCTTTCCGTTGAAGATTGACTAATGGCTTCGCTACTCATACAGCCATTGCCTTGGAGATATGCATCAAATACCTTACAGATTTGTTTACCACTTCTATACACCACTGAAGTGTCACAGAAATCAGGCGTACACACTGATGGGTCATCTTATGATTTACACTCACGACATTGGCACTGTAGTGCCAGATTAGAAGCTGCCTTCCCCCTAACGAGTTAGTGCTCACTCAGGAACACATTAAAGACACCTGCACATATCCCTGAAGTAGTTTCTTGCACAAGCTAGCGGAATGTGATAAACCACTTCCTGCAAGTCCTGAACCTAGTTTTATGGGATACCATACTGCTATCCCGGGTTTTAACAGCAGCGCAAAGGCCATCAACACAATGATTGGCGCAAAAATTACATTTAAAAATTTTCCCGACACTTTGATTTGAACTCATGAAGTCTACACAAAGGACTCCATGATAACCGTTCTGAGGTGAATGGCAGTTCAGCCTAGCCTCTGGAATCTGTGCCAAAAAAAACGGAGTCAGCGCATCGCAATTTATTTCCGATATCAGCCAGTGCTGATGACAATTGTATATTTTGCTTTCTCTGGCTTATAAAGCTCCACTTTCAGAAAAAGTGTCGTCTTTGTGGTTAGGATGCGGAACTTCATCATCACAGGTCAACTTCAGCTTGCCATCAGTGTCCTTTTAATGCCTCAAAGTTGAACAATAGCTCCATTCATAGAGGAGGGCTGTGCATAAATTTCGACCACCAAAGATTCTTTAACATGCACTGACATTGCATAACACACGAGCAAATATGCATTTCGCCTTGTCGAAACGAAGCCACCACAATTCAATCCCGCGTCTTTGGGCTCAGTAGCCGAACACCAATGCAGTAGGCCACAGCAGCAGGTGAAAAACAAAAGAGAGCCCTTAATAGGCAACCTAACTTGCAAAAATCAACATAACGAGGGGTCACACAAGTAGCAGTGGACTAGGAAAATAAAAGCTACTTGTGTCGGAAGATGTCTTCAGTGCTTACCTCAAAAGCCTGCTTGCTTGCTGGGCATCCTAGCACCAAGTGAAAGGCTGGCACAGCTATACTGGAGAGCTTGGAAGAGGCATTGCTGGTAAAGCTATGTGGAGCTTGCTGCAAGGTAAAAAGACACATTTAACAGCAGCACAGTGCAAAAAATGGACTAGAATCAAGCATGTAAGGCAAAATGCAAGGCACAAAAAGGAGCCGGTCGCAGAATGGAACACGACTGTTTAACCACATTTCGAAGTGGGCCAGGCAACAAGAAATTCATAACCACGGCAGTCATTCACAAGCTAGCCTCAGACGAGACATCACTTGCATATCGATATCCAGCATCGTTTCTACAATACATGCCACCATTCAAAAGAACAGACCACAACACAGCAGAACGATATTTTCAGTAGAAGGCTGGTTTGCTTCAAATTCTGCATGCGTCCCTCAATTTGAAATCTGGCATGATTAGCACTGATTTCACATTCTCACAGGTATGATGAATTAATAGTGCCAATTGCAGAAAAACCACACTTTTTCCTTTAACATCAAATAAGGTATTGGAGAGGTACCTCAGCATATTTAAGTCAAAGTCAGATTTATTTGCGCCATTGGTTATAATCATGAAACAATTAAGTTTATTCTTCGTACATATTAAAGGCTCAATTACCCTTAAATTTCACTGCAACTTCGGGATTTAGGCCAAATGGAGCTAGGGCACCTGTGTGCATTTTGCAGTTGTTTGTACCATTTCAGCTCCGAGCCAAAGTATGAAAAAGCGAATGCCAATATAGAGGCGAAAAACTTCAGAGCAATTTGTTTTTATCTCACCGTTCTGCTATTCAAGGCTCGACTACACTGGCTCGGCTATAAGTACGAACGCAGCTGGATCATACGGAGCTTCGTACCTTAAATACACAATTTATAAAAGTACAAGTGAAATACAAGTGAAAGAGGAGGAAGCTCAATCCTAAGGCATACAGCTGAATCGCAGTCTACGTAGTTATACTGCTCGAGCGCTGTTACTTCAATTACAGCGTAACATGCGGCGAGAATGCAAAGCCCGGGCCGAAGATCTATTCGCGGGCACATATTCCATTCTCGGCGAGAGATGAATGGCAGTACGGCGGCAGTACGGCGCCGATATCGTGCACCCCGCGATCGGATCAGCTGTGCATATTTGCATGGCATACTGACCATGACCGTGTGACCACTGACACTACACGCGCATTCATGCCCGTGTGCCGCCAGCAAACAACCTTTCAGCGCTGCGTGCTGCCGCGATAGGCACTGCGTCTTCGCGTCTCTGTACTAGCTGTGTTGACGTGGCCAGTTGTGCGCAAAGGCTTTGAAATAATGAACAGGTTCGAAGAAAATTAACTTACCCCCAAGATGCGAGATGTCACCCGGGTAGTGGTCTCCCACCAGCTGCTCCGCCATGGAGGAAATGAGCCCCGCCGTCAGCATAGCGTTTCCAGTGAAGGCGCGCAAAGGACGACGCGCTATCCGTCCAGCCCGCTGACGCACGCTATAAACACAGGTTTAGCGAATTTCACTGCTGTCGGCACATCACGTATCGGAAGAGTGACAAATGCTCATTCCAGCGATGGTTCACGCCCTCGGCACCACAAAGGAGGACCACGACCGACCACGACAAACGTAGCAACGCTGTCCGCCATGCTGTCCCTTCCCAGACGCTGCGTTCGTTGGCTAGCGCTTCGGCCAGTTCCGGCTTCCTTCGGCCCGTTTAGAAAGGCATCGCCTCCAGGCATTCCTCCAGGTCGTCTCTTTCGGGCTCTATGCTTTTGGGCAGTGCGATAGCAAAGGATTAAAACCAAATGAAACTTTCGTTACAAAAATAATTAAGTTCTTGTGCACATATTAGCATTAAAAACTTGAGAAATTTGTGACGCGTGGACGCATGAATATGCGTGTCGGTACATGCGTGCGTGCGTGCGTGCGTGCGTGCGTGAGTGGGCATGGTCTAGCGCGTCAAATCCAAAGCCTATCCGACATGCTGCATGGTTTCTGAGATCACCGCCGTGAGCTTCGCTTGTTTTCTCGTGCTGCTGCTGGGCGGTCTTGTGCGCCGCTGTTACTGTGCTGGAATCGCAAAAGAAGAAGGATTACCGGTGTGTGCTGCCGGTGGGCGCGCTCTCATCCAAGAGTAGTAGCAGCTCCCAATTAAGCGATCCGTCGGGGCATATGTGTTATGGTTGTCTGGTCGACAACGATAATGAGGTCAGCAGTGCGGTGCCGTCGTTTGATGAGTCGAACCTTTCGGCCTATTGCTCTGCTAACTTCGTTGCAAAAATGCCTGGCTCATAAGCAGCGACAGTGGCCATTGTTTCTGTGGTGTGTTTCGATTACAAGACGGCGCCCTTCTACAGTGTGGCTTCCTTGGAAACTTAGTCGGCGGTGTGCCTGCAACGCCTGTCGCTGTCAGCTCAAACTGACCGCCTGCGAGCGCTGCCTTCTTTTGCGATGTGAACGGTGACGGGACACCTACTGCCTGTGGCCGGAGCTTATAGCAAAAGCGAAGAGTGTTTTCTGTGAAGGTTTGACGAAGTGCGTGTGTCAGTCTGGACCCTTAGCAAGTCATACGAGATGCGACATGCAAAAGTGGTCCACCAGTCGCTTCAGCAGAAAGGAGTGCGGATGTTTTTTACGTTACTTCAATCTAGAACTGCCCATGCAAATATTTCAACTCGTCTCTTGCCTAAACAGCATAGTAAAGAAGCTAAAGCAACAAAACTGCTGTTTCCATGCTGTATATTGATTCCGCACTCGTGCTAGAGGTGGGAAATATGTAGCAGTTATTGGCGGAGTTACAGCCTATGAAGCACGTGCAGCTTCATGTAACTGCAGGTTAGGGTATGCGCCTTACTTGGTATTGACTTTGTGACCAGACATAGCCATTTGTCAACTAAAAGAAATTTTCTTGCTATAGGATTCTGCAGCATTATGTATGCTTCTGGACACTGAATACCGGGTGCGTCACCTCTCTTGAAAGCACTCAGATTTGTGTACTTATCAGTACGTTTGAGATGAGAAAATTTTATCAGCTTCTTTTCTTTATTTTATAATTAGCTACACAGCATGTTGCAAAAAAAATGTTTTAAGGAAAAGTATTTCAGTTTAGAGTAGAACAGTTCAACAAAGTTGTTTTGGGCATTCTGGTAACTTCAAGATGGTATTTGATGGTTGCATACAGACGCGCAAGTCAAACCTCAAAGGGCATCAAACTTAACAGTACCGCTGAGCTTATCCTTTCGTGCTTTTTATGTGTGTGTAGATCACGTGGGGAAGTTCAGTATTGGATGTTGGATTTCATAGTTCTGCTACAACTTTTATCTTCCTTTCTACACATGAAACATGACTGAACTTGATTACATTCCCCAAGCAAATACCTGACGCCTTACAAGCGTTCCTTACTGTGCACAGTTGTCCCATTGCATTATATCCACTCATGTGCAGCACACTGTTGTGTTGCTCTTGGTCTCCAAATGTGACTCTCAGCAATATGATGGAATCATAGTCCATCCAGATGGTCTTTGTGGTAGTGCAAATTTCAAAACAGATTGAAGAAGAATGAAGAGTGTGATACTTCGTCATGCATCATGCAATGCTGGTGCTAATCAGGCAACATGTGTGGTATATATACTTCGCACATTTGAGATTCATTGGATTTGTTCTGGAGCCATACTGGGAATTAATTAATCGATCTGTGATTTGTCACTGAAATTGAGAGAGGGCACTAATTTCTGAACTTTTGACACCAACTGTGAATTCAAAACTGTCTTTTCATGTAGGCTTACATGGCTTTTTTACGTGTATGTAAATTTATGCTAATGACTTTGGAAATTGCTTTGGAAATGGTTTTAGAAATTGCCTCGTAACATTCCTGTTACAGCTCACAATTCGCTTTCTGCACGTCATGTTTGATTGAACCTGATTATATCCCCAAGCTTGTTTGTTGCACCTAACAGACACTGTTGCCCTTTCAGAGTTATTCCATTGATTGACTCCTTTCGAGTGCAAGCAACAAATGGTTGTGTTGCTTCTGATTTCGAAATATGGCTGTCTGCATGACGGGCGACAACATAAATGCTCTGGATGGCTTTCATCATGCATCTATAAGATATCTGTAACTTTCAGAATTGGTTAAAGGAAGAACTGAAGGATGCTGTAAGAGTCGTTAGAAGCTTGTTTTTTACATTATTTTATAATGAACTTGCAATGTTGACAAGTTCTTGCTCAGTGTGCATGTTGTCATGTACAGGTCCCTGCAGTTTCGAAGGGAACCATTTTGCACTAAAAGATAATTTTTTGGTTATTTGTTTGCTGAAGTTGAAAATGATTAATGGGTACTTACGCCAAGACGAAAATTATAAAACAGCAAAACGTGAGCTTATTGCTCATTATTGAGAAGTAATCATTAACTGAATGCTCGAACTTTGTTTGCTTTCACCCTAAATGGGCCTTTACAGTCTCGACAAGTTGCTACTAAGCAAGCAAACGCACACATGGCCACACGCAGCCTCACTGAGCTTGCTCAGTGTGCACATAAGCACGCACAGCTTCGGCAAGCCCCCTCTCAGCACGCAGATGTCCACGCACAGAGAGTTGTCCACGAGAGTCCACGATTTTTTACACACAAAGAGTGTGCGTGTACGTCTTTCAGCTCACAGTACGCGATCATGTACACACAGGACGCACAGAATGCGTACAGGTAATGCACAATTTCTGCGCATTCGTGTGCAAAATGAACGTGATCGTACAAAAATCACTGTTCTCGTGCAAACTCACGCAGAGTTTTTTCAATAGGGCAGTTTTACAATTTTGAGAAGTGAGAGTGTTTCTGCGTGTTACGACGGCATTTCCTTTCCTAAAAACAATTTTAGAGAACACCTTCTACGCCCGTTCCATCGAAAAGCCGCTCGCTTCGTAGCTCAAGTCGGCACCGCGCGTAGGAAAAAATCATATCGTGACAACCGTTTGCCCGAGAATTTTCCGGAATGCGTGGTATGATTCAGTTTTTTGTGCAACATAAACTTATTAATTCAGTTAGAGCATTCCTCACGGCAGGGATTCAAACTGGCGACCTATAATAGAGGGCTGCGTATTATGCGTGGATGCGTTGTCCAGTAAGTCAAGTGAGCGTGTTACAGCGTGTTACGACGTACTTTCCTTTCCTCTAAATAATTTTACGCAGCATCTGATACAGCCCGTTCCGTTGAAAACCCTCTGGCTGGATTGATAATTAAACAACAATTCATTTACCCTAATTCACCTTGAGTCCCGCCGCGGTGGCTCAGTGGTTTCGGCGCTCGGCTGCTGACCCGAAAGACGCGGGTTCGATCCCGGCCGCGGCGGCCGAATATCGATGGAGGCAAAATTCTAGAGGGACGTGCAGTACTGTGCGATGTAAGTGCACGTTAAGGAACCCCAGGTGGCCAAAATTTGTGGAGCACTTCAGTAGGGCGTCCCTCATATCCTGAGTCGCTTTGGGACGTCATACCCCAACGAATCAAACCGAATTCACCTTTAACTTATTACAATTGTATCATTAAGTCACATATACCCACAATAATCCAACTTAATTTATAATTAATTCACCTTGATTATCTCTAATGTACCTCTATTCATCTTCAGTTACCACTGGCGTTTCTATAATTTGTTATTAATGATTAGATTTCGATTAACTCCATAGCCCCCATCGTTTCACCTCGGAATTGATTTCGCACATTCCAATTTCGCGCCGCGAGATGGCTCCGACCACGTTTCCGGTCACGTGGGCCGATCACGTGGAACATTAAATGGTGTGTTATGTGACACCGCACTTCCGGCGATTCAAACTTCGCGCCCTTTCCGGCCATGCCGCGCCTATATTTGGTTATTTTTTGGCTCTAATTACCTATTCATCCGATCGGCACCAAAAATTCTTCCGTCGCATCCTCGCATCATTCACCTTCGATTATAACCACTTCTGAGAAGATATCTATTTATAGTTGTCCGCAATCGCTGCGGACACGCTTTTCATCACAGAAAACCGCCGACCTAGCCTAGGAATGCGTTCGCGTTAATAAAAAAAAATGATTGGTCATCAGGAAAGGAAAGGCGTGGCAACTATCTCACCTCTCGGTAGACACCTCAACAGCCCTCATCTAGAGACTATAACAGCACAATGAGGGAAGCAATGAAAGTGAGAGTGAAAAAATTATCCGCGGTTTAACTACTGCTGAACCTGGTTAAAGAGCGAAAGCTATGGCGTATCGGGCAACTATACGCGGCTTAGCGTCTGTAACATTGTGTGCGTTCGGGACACTGCGTAGGCAGCGCGCCCACCCTGCCACCCTGGCAGGTGGCAGTTAATGGTTGGTCGCGAGAGTTTGCTCACTTAATGAACAATGCGGCCCATTGCTGCAGTGCCGCGTGCCTGCAATAACGTTTGCAGCGCTAACGCATGCAGTCCACATCTCTCTCACCACCCCACCTACCTCAAAGCGTAATCCAGGCACCCACTGACCGAGGTAGTCAGTTATGCCCATTTCCTTTCCTTTAAATCATCGCAGTATAAAACGTTGTCAACGCCAACGCCAATGAACGAAATGAACACCGACGGCCTATGGCTTCAATGCCGCGTTTCTGCCACAACGTTGCCAATGCCAGCGCGAGCAGGGCACAAGTGTCACTACCGCCATGTAGGTTAAAGCGCAACTGAGGTCGTCACTGTCCCAGGGGGCCAGTTGTGCGCGTTTCCTTCGCTTTTGAAGCTCTTCATCGGTTTCGTAGCTTCATCGTCATAATCAACAGCCTGACTATGCCCACTGCAGGGCAAAGGCCTCTCCTATATTTCTCCAATTAACCCTGTCCTTTGCCAGTTGCGGCCACCGAATCCCCGCAAACTTCTTTATCTCATCCGCCCACCTAACTTCTGCGCCGCTTGCTACGCTTGCCTTCTCTTGGAATTCACTCCGTTACCCTTAAAGACCACGGCTATCTTGCCTTCGCATTACGTGCCCTACCCAAGCCCATATCTTCCTCTTGATTTCGACTAGGATGTAATTAAACCGTGTTTGCTACACTTGAGTGCAGTGGGGTCGTGCGGGGACCCTGGGGCGTGCCCCGAATTCCTGTGTAAATAAAGGTTTCTCTCTCTCTCTCCGTCACCCACTCCGCCCGCTTCCGATCTCTTAACGTTACACCTATCATATTTATTTCCATACATCGCTGCGTTGTCCGGTAAAGTTGAACCCTGTTCGTTAGCTTCCACGTTTCTGCCCCATACGTGAGTGCCTTTTCTCTTTAGGGATATCGGTAAACTGTCATTCACCTGGCACATGCGTTTCATCATATTCTTATTTTTCTAGTTACTGCCCTCTCATGAGGCGGATTCCAGTACCACGTTATCAATTGCGAACTGCTTTTCACGTGCTACAACATTGTGTTGCATTTCTGTACGTTACTTTTCCGACCGACAGCTCTGCTCAGCCTGTCTAACTCGTTGATCATTTTTTGCCGTTCATGTCACATTTGGGAACGTATATTCAGATGTTCCCTCGGTTACGAAATAGCGAAAACTGGGAAGCCGAACTTAAGGGTTGATTGGAGCGACTACTCTGTTGAAAGCTGCCAACACCACATATTCTCAAACACGCAGAGCTGCACAGCTTAGTTGATAAGGTTTGTGCAAGAGCGTGGTTTACTTGCGCGACAAAATTCGAGCAGAAGCAAAACTCGCATTTATAGGGTTCTTGTGCGCGCACCTTTTAGTAATGTTCTAAACACGAGTGCAGAAATTTCTCCTTTAAAGAGCCTTTGCACAGGTATTACAACATCGTTCCTCTGGAATGAGCAGCTCCTGTCCGCAAAGCAAGGAGGCGAGCGGCGTGGTTCGGGTGTCCACCGGGATGTGAGAACATTTCCGCACCCTTTCCTTTTGCTGAATACCAGTTTTACAATTTTGAGAAGTGAGAGTGTTTCTGCGTATTACGACGGCATTTCCTTTCCTAAAAACAATTTTAGAGAACACCTTCTACGCCCGTTCCATCGAAAAGCCGCTCGCTTCGTAGCTCAAGACGGCACCGCGCGTAGGAAAAAATCATATCGTGACAACCGTTTGCCCGAGAATTTTCCGGAATGCGTGGTATGATTCAGTTTTTTGTGCAACATAAACTTATTAATTCAGTTAGAGCATTCCTCACGGCAGGGATTCAAACTGGCGACCTATAATAGAGGGCTGCGTATTATGCGTGGATGCGTTGTCCAGTAAGTCAAGTGAGCGTGTTACAGCGTGTTACGACGTCCTTTCCTTTCCTCTAAATAATTTTACGCAGCATCTGATACAGCCCGTTCCGTTGAAAACCCTCTGGCTGGATTGATAATTAAACAACAATTCATTTACCCTAATTCACCTTGAGTCCCGCCGCGGTGGCTCAGTGGTTTCGGCGCTCGGCTGCTGACCCGAAAGACGCGGGTTCGATCCCGGCCGCGGCGGCCGAATTTCGATGGAGGCAAAATTCTAGAGGGACGTGCAGTACTGTGCGATGTAAGTGCACGTTAAGGAACCCCAGGTGGCCAAAATTTGTGGAGCACTTCAGTAGGGCGTCCCTCATATCCTGAGTCGCTTTGGGACGTCATACCCCAACGAATCAAACCGAATTCACCTTTAACTTATTACAATTGTATCATTAAGTCACATATACCCACAATAATCCACCTTAATTTATAATTAATTCACCTTAATTATCTCTAATGTACCTCTATTCATCTTCAGTTACCACTGGCGTTTCTATAATTTGTTATTAATGATTAGATTTCGATTAACTCCATAGCCCCCATCGTTTCACCTCGGAATTGATTTCGCACATTCCAATTTCGCGCCGCGAGATGGCTCCGACCACGTTTCCGGTCACGTGGGCCGATCACGTGGAACATTAAATGGTGTGTTATGTGACACCGCACTTCCGGCGATTCAAACTTCGCGCCCTTTCCGGCCATGCCGCGCCTATATTTGGTTATTTTTTGGCTCTAATTACCTATTCATCCGATCGGCACCAAAAATTCTTCCGTCGCATCCTCGCATCATTCACCTTCGATTATAACCACTTCTGAGAAGATATCTATTTATAGTTGTCCGCAATCGCTGCGGACACGCTTTTCATCACAGAAAACCGCCGACCTAGCCTAGGAATGCGTTCGCGTTAATAAAAAAAATGATTGGTCATCAGGAAAGGAAAGGCGTGGCAACTATCTCACCTCTCGGTAGACACCTCAACAGCCCTCAGCTAGAGACTATAACAGCACAATGAGGGAAGCAATGAAAGTGAGAGTGAAAAAATTATCCGCGGTTTAACTACTGCTGAACCTGGTTAAAGAGCGAAAGCTATGGCGTATCGGGCAACTATACGCGGCTTAGCGTCTGTAACATTGTGTGCGCTCGGGACACTGCGTAGGCAGCGCGCCCACCCTGCCACCCTGGCAGGTGGCAGTTAATGGTTGGTCGCGAGAGTTTGCTCACTTAATGAACAATGCGGCCCATTGCTGCAGTGCCGCGTGCCTGCAATAACGTTTGCAGCGCTAACGCATGCAGTCCACATCTCTCTCACCACCCCACCTACCTCAAAGCGTAATCCAGGCACCCACTGACCGAGGTAGTCAGTTATGCCCATTTCCTTTCCTTTAAATCATCGCAGTATAAAACGTTGTCAACGCCAACGCCAATGAACGAAATGAACACCGACGGCCTATGGCTTCAATGCCGCGTTTCTGCCACAACGTTGCCAATGCCAGCGCAAGCAGGGCACAAGTGTCACTACCGCCATGTAGGTTAAAGCGCAACTGAGGTCGTCACTGTCCCAGGGGGCCAGTTGTGCGCGTTTCCTTCGCTTTTGAAGCTCTTCATCGGTTTCGTAGCTTCATCGTCATAATCAACAGCCTGACTATGCCCACTGCAGGGCAAAGGCCTCTCCTATATTTCTCCAATTAACCCTGTCCTTTGCCAGTTGCGGCCACCGAATCCCCGCAAACTTCTTTATCTCATCCGCCCACCTAACTTCTGCGCCGCTTGCTACGCTTGCCTTCTCTTGGAATTCACTCCGATACCCTTAAAGACCACGGCTATCTTGCCTTCGCATTACGTGCCCTACCCAAGCCCATATCTTCCTCTTGATTTCGACTAGGATGTAATTAAACCGTGTTTGCTACACTTGAGTGCAGTGGGGTCGTGCGGCGACCCTGGAGCGTGCCCCGAATTCCTGTGTAAATAAAGGTTTCTCTCTCTCTCTCCGTCACCCACTCCGCCCGCTTCCGATCTCTTAACGTTACACCTATCATATTTATTTCCATACATCGCTGCGTTGTCCGGTAAAGTTGAACCCTGTTCGTTAGCTTCCACGTTTCTGCCCCACACGTGAGTGCCTTTTCTCTTTAGGGATATCGGTAAACTGTCATTCACCTGGCACATGCGTTCCATCCTATTCTTATTCTTCTATTTACTGCCCTCTCATGAGGCGGATTCCAGTACCACGTTATCAATTGCGAACTGCTTTTCACGTGCTACAACATTGTGTTGCATTTCTGTACGTTACTTTTCCGACCGACAGTTCTGCTCAGCCTGTCTAACTCGTTGATCATTTTTTGCCGTTCATGTCACATTTGGGAACGTATATTCAGATGTTCCCTCGGTTACGAAATAGCGAAAACTGGGAAGCCGAACTTAAGGGTTGATTGGAGCGACTACTCTGTTGAAAGCTGCCAACACCACATATTCTCAAACACGCAGAGCTGCACAGCTTAGTTGATAAGGTTTGTGCAAGAGCGTGGTTTACTTGCGCGACAAAATTCGAGCAGAAGCAAAACTCGCATTTATAGGGTTCTTGTGCGCGCACCTTTTAGTAATGTTCTAAACACGAGTGCAGAAATTTCTCCTTTAAAGAGCCTTTGCACAGGTATTACAACATCGTTCCTCTGGAATGAGCAGCTCCTGTCCGCAAAGCAAGGAGGCGAGCGGCGTGGTTCGGGTGTCCACCGGGATGTGAGAACATTTCCGCACCCTTTCCTTTTGCTGAATACCAGTTTTACAATTTTGAGAAGTGAGAGTGTTTCTGCGTATTACGACGGCATTTCCTTTCCTAAAAACAATTTTAGAGAACACCTTCTACGCCCGTTCCATCGAAAAGCCGCTCGCTTCGTAGCTCAAGACGGCACCGCGCGTAGGAAAAAATCATATCGTGACAACCGTTTGCCCGAGAATTTTCCGGAATGCGTGGTATGATTCAGTTTTTTGTGCAACATAAACTTATTAATTCAGTTAGAGCATTCCTCACGGCAGGGATTCAAACTGGCGACCTATAATAGAGGGCTGCGTATTATGCGTGGATGCGTTGTCCAGTAAGTCAAGTGAGCGTGTTACAGCGTGTTACGACGTCCTTTCCTTTCCTCTAAATAATTTTACGCAGCATCTGATACAGCCCGTTCCGTTGAAAACCCTCTGGCTGGATTGATAATTAAACAACAATTCATTTACCCTAATTCACCTTGAGTCCCGCCGCGGTGGCTCAGTGGTTTCGGCGCTCGGCTGCTGACCCGAAAGACGCGGGTTCGATCCCGGCCGCGGCGGCCGAATTTCGATGGAGGCAAAATTCTAGAGGGACGTGCAGTACTGTGCGATGTAAGTGCACGTTAAGGAACCCCAGGTGGCCAAAATTTGTGGAGCACTTCAGTAGGGCGTCCCTCATATCCTGAGTCGCTTTGGGACGTCATACCCCAACGAATCAAACCGAATTCACCTTTAACTTATTACAATTGTATCATTAAGTCACATATACCCACAATAATCCACCTTAATTTATAATTAATTCACCTTAATTATCTCTAATGTACCTCTATTCATCTTCAGTTACCACTGGCGTTTCTATAATTTGTTATTAATGATTAGATTTCGATTAACTCCATAGCCCCCATCGTTTCACCTCGGAATTGATTTCGCACATTCCAATTTCGCGCCGCGAGATGGCTCCGACCACGTTTCCGGTCACGTGGGCCGATCACGTGGAACATTAAATGGTGTGTTATGTGACACCGCACTTCCGGCGATTCAAACTTCGCGCCCTTTCCGGCCATGCCGCGCCTATATTTGGTTATTTTTTGGCTCTAATTACCTATTCATCCGATCGGCACCAAAAATTCTTCCGTCGCATCCTCGCATCATTCACCTTCGATTATAACCACTTCTGAGAAGATATCTATTTATAGTTGTCCGCAATCGCTGCGGACACGCTTTTCATCACAGAAAACCGCCGACCTAGCCTAGGAATGCGTTCGCGTTAATAAAAAAAATGATTGGTCATCAGGAAAGGAAAGGCGTGGCAACTATCTCACCTCTCGGTAGACACCTCAACAGCCCTCAGCTAGAGACTATAACAGCACAATGAGGGAAGCAATGAAAGTGAGAGTGAAAAAATTATCCGCGGTTTAACTACTGCTGAACCTGGTTAAAGAGCGAAAGCTATGGCGTATCGGGCAACTATACGCGGCTTAGCGTCTGTAACATTGTGTGCGTTCGGGACACTGCGTAGGCAGCGCGCCCACCCTGCCACCCTGGCAGGTGGCAGTTAATGGTTGGTCGCGAGAGTTTGCTCACTTAATGAACAATGCGGCCCATTGCTGCAGTGCCGCGTGCCTGCAATAACGTTTGCAGCGCTAACGCATGCAGTCCACATCTCTCTCACCACCCCACCTACCTCAAAGCGTAATCCAGGCACCCACTGACCGAGGTAGTCAGTTATGCCCATTTCCTTTCCTTTAAATCATCGCAGTATAAAACGTTGTCAACGCCAACGCCAATGAACGAAATGAACACCGACGGCCTATGGCTTCAATGCCGCGTTTCTGCCACAACGTTGCCAATGCCAGCGCAAGCAGGGCACAAGTGTCACTACCGCCATGTAGGTTAAAGCGCAACTGAGGTCGTCACTGTCCCAGGGGGCCAGTTGTGCGCGTTTCCTTCGCTTTTGAAGCTCTTCATCGGTTTCGTAGCTTCATCGTCATAATCAACAGCCTGACTATGCCCACTGCAGGGCAAAGGCCTCTCCTATATTTCTCCAATTAACCCTGTCCTTTGCCAGTTGCGGCCACCGAATCCCCGCAAACTTCTTTATCTCATCCGCCCACCTAACTTCTGCGCCGCTTGCTACGCTTGCCTTCTCTTGGAATTCACTCCGATACCCTTAAAGACCACGGCTATCTTGCCTTCGCATTACGTGCCCTACCCAAGCCCATATCTTCCTCTTGATTTCGACTAGGATGTAATTAAACCGTGTTTGCTACACTTGAGTGCAGTGGGGTCGTGCGGGGACCCTGGGGCGTGCCCCGAATTCCTGTGTAAATAAAGGTTTCTCTCTCTCTCTCCGTCACCCACTCCGCCCGCTTCCGATCTCTTAACGTTACACCTATCATATTTATTTCCATACATCGCTGCGTTGTCCGGTAAAGTTGAACCCTGTTCGTTAGCTTCCACGTTTCTGCCCCATACGTGAGTGCCTTTTCTCTTTAGGGATATCGGTAAACTATCATTCACCTGGCACATGCGTTCCATCCTATTCTTATTTTTCTAGTTACTGCCCTCTCATGAGGCGGATTCCAGTACCACGTTATCAATTGCGAACTGCTTTTCACGTGCTACAACATTGTGTTGCATTTCTGTACGTTACTTTTCCGTTGATCATTTTTTGCCGTTCATGTCACATTTGGGAACGTATATTCAGATGTTCCCTCGGTTACGAAATAGCGAAAACTGGGAAGCCGAACTTAAGGGTTGATTGGAGCGACTACTCTGTTGAAAGCTGCCAACACCACATATTCTCAAACACGCAGAGCTGCACAGCTTAGTTGATAAGGTTTGTGCAAGAGCGTGGTTTACTTGCGCGACAAAATTCGAGCAGAAGCAAAACTCGCATTTATAGGGTTCTTGTGCGCACACCTTTTAGTAATGTTCTAAACACGAGTGCAGAAATTTCTCCTTTAAAGAGCCTTTGCACAGGTATTACAACATCGTTCCTCTGGAATGAGCAGCTCCTGTCCGCAAAGCAAGGAGGCGAGCGGCGTGGTTCGGGTGTCCACCGGGATGTGAGAACATTTCCGCACCCTTTCCTTTTGCTGAATACCAGTTTTACAATTTTGAGAAGTGAGAGTCTTCCTGCGTGTTACGACGGCATTTCCTTTCCTAAAAACAATTTTAGAGAACACCTTCTACGCCCGTTCCATCGAAAAGCCGCTCGCTTCGTAGCTCAAGTCGGCACCGCGCGTAGGAAAAAATCATATCGTGACAACCGTTTGCCCGAGAATTTTCCGGAATGCGTGGTATGATTCAGTTTTTTGTGCAACATAAACTTATTAATTCAGTTAGAGCATTCCTCACGGCAGGGATTCAAACTGGCGACCTATAATAGAGGGCTGCGTATTATGCGTGGATGCGTTGTCCAGTAAGTCAAGTGAGCGTGTTACAGCGTGTTACGACGTCCTTTCCTTTCCTCTAAATAATTTTACGCAGCATCTGATACAGCCCGTTCCGTTGAAAACCCTCTGGCTGGATTGATAATTAAACAACAATTCATTTACCCTAATTCACCTTGAGTCCCGCCGCGGTGGCTCAGTGGTTTCGGCGCTCGGCTGCTGACCCGAAAGACGCGGGTTCGATCCCGGCCGCGGCGGCCGAATATCGATGGAGGCAAAATTCTAGAGGGACGTGCAGTACTGTGCGATGTAAGTGCACGTTAAGGAACCCCAGGTGGCCAAAATTTGTGGAGCACTTCAGTAGGGCGTCCCTCATATCCTGAGTCGCTTTGGGACGTCATACCCCAACGAATCAAACCGAATTCACCTTTAACTTATTACAATTGTATCATTAAGTCACATATACCCACAATAATCCACCTTAATTTATAATTAATTCACCTTAATTCTCTCTAATGTACCTCTATTCATCTTCAGTTACCACTGGCGTTTCTATAATTTGTTATTAATGATTAGATTTCGATTAACTCCATAGCCCCCATCGTTTCACCTCGGAATTGATTTCGCACATTCCAATTTCGCGCCGCGAGATGGCTCCGACCACGTTTCCGGTCACGTGGGCCGATCACGTGGAACATTAAATGGTGTGTTATGTGACACCGCACTTCCGGCGATTCAAACTTCGCGCCCTTTCCGGCCATGCCGCGCCTATATTTGGTTATTTTTTGGCTCTAATTACCTATTCATCCGATCGGCACCAAAAATTCTTCCGTCGCATCCTCGCATCATTCACCTTCGATTATAACCACTTCTGAGAAGATATCTATTTATAGTTGTCCGCAATCGCTGCGGACACGCTTTTCATCACAGAAAACCGCCGACCTAGCCTAGTAATGCGTTCGCGTTAATAAAAAAAAAATGATTGGTCATCAGGAAAGGAAAGGCGTGGCAACTATCTCACCTCTCGGTAGACACCTCAACAGCCCTCATCTAGAGACTATAACAGCACAATGAGGGAAGCAATGAAAGTGAGAGTGAAAAAATTATCCGCGGTTTAACTACTGCTGAACCTGGTTAAAGAGCGAAAGCTATGGCGTATCGGGCAACTATACGCGGCTAGCGTCTATAACATTGTGTGCGTTCCGGACACTGGGTAGGCAGCGCGCCCACCCTGTCACCCTGGCAGGTGGCAGTTAATGGTTGGTCGCGAGAGTTTGCTCACTTAATGAACAATGCGGCCCATTGCTGCAGTGCCGCGTGCCTGCAATAACGTTTGCAGCGCTAACGCATGCAGCCCACGTCTCTCTCACCACCCCACCTACCTCAAAGCGTGATCCAGGCACCCACTGACCGAGGTAGTCAGTTATGCCCATTTCCTTTCCTTTAAATCATCGCAGTATAAAACGTTGTCAACGCCAATGAACGAAATGAATACCGTCGGCCTATGGCTTCAGTGCCGCGTTTCTGCCACAACGTTGCCAATGCCAGCGCAAGCAGGGCACATGTGTCACTACCGCCATGTAGGTTAAAGCGCAACTGAGGTCGTCACTGTCCCAGGGGGCCAGTTGTGCGCGTTTCCTTCGCTTTTGAAGCTCTTCATCGGTTTCGTAGCTTCATCGTCATAATCAACAGCCTGACTATGCCCACTGCAGGGCAAAGGCCTCTCCTATATTCGAGTATATTTACGGGACGCTGGATGCTTTCGGTTTCCCAGCTTCTTTCGTGCTTATCATTAAAGAGATATACAGAGATATTTCAAGCACTCTGTTCCTCGATGGCCGGGAAAGTACCGCGTTTGATGTTCGCCGTGTCGTCCGTCAAGGTTGTCCGCTCTCCCCCCTTTTGTTCGTCTTAGCATTAGAGCCTTTCCTCTTGGCAGTGAATCGCCACTCCCTTATTAGAGGTCTGGCTTTGCCATGGAGCGAAGCGGTACGCGTCACTGCTTATGCAGATGACATCACTCTGTACTTAGCTGATGAACGCAGCTTGCTTGAAACTCTAAATGTTTTTCGTGAGTACGCCTCCTTGTCTGGAGCTGCTCTTAATTACTCGAAGAGTTGTTATTTTTTGTGGGGTCTACCCAGACTCGTATTTCATCTGCAATACCTTTGCAGTGGTGCGCGCAGATGCGCATTTTAGGTGTGACCTACGACTGTGCAGGAATATGGGATGGTGTGTGGTCTTCGGTCGTCAACGACATTACAGCTCGTGTGCGAAGGGCGCAGACATTCGACCTGCCTCTGCTTGAGAGGCGCTACCTGGTTCAGTCAGTCATTCTCGGTGCCTTCTGGTACCTTTGCTATACTGTTAAACCACCCCTCCGTGTCATAAGGCGGGTGCAGACTACAGTTTTTTCTTTTTTTTTTGGTCAGGCGGTACCGAGCTTGTGGCTCGTGCTGTTCTTGGACAACCACGGAAGAGAGGAGGTTTTGGCTTTCCAAATTTGTCTGTTACGTCCTCGCTGTTAGCTTTAAAGGGTATTTTGCGTATCCTGCTAGGAAACGCGTCTCCGGCGCGAACCCTGACTCGGTACTTTTTGGGCCCTTCTTTGCGCTTTTTGGATCCCGCGGCCCCTGTTAATCATGGACCTCAGTCAGAGCAACCTTCCGCTTTCTATGCCTCGTCAGTGGCCTTTTACAGGCATGTAACAGCAGTAGCACCTGATGTCAACATCGTCGCAGACCGTGTGGTGGACATTATGGGCTCGCTATTGTTGCCTGTTGTGCCGGCGGCTCGCCGCTCACTTATGCGCCGCGTTCAGTGGGCGCGCTTAGCGTCGACACCTCTCCCAGACCATCTACGCGACTTTGTCTGGAAACTTGGCTGGGCAGTGCTCCCTACTTGTGATCGGTTAGAGCGATGGGGTGTTTTACGCTCCAGTATCTGTCCGAATTGCCCACTCCTGGAATCTAATCGCCACGCTACAGTCACCTGCGTGGTAGCGCGTGTCTTTTGGCGCGCGCTTCATGCGGGATTCCGTGGGCAGGGCATTTCGTACTTCGTCTCCCGCGGCCGATTCCCCAGCGGCCGTTTTGCTCGCCTGTTAATTGTTGCGGGCCTTTTTAGTTTATGGCGCAGTCGATGCGCCGCGGTCGCTGGTGGCTTTCGACGCCGCGCTGTGTGGCCGATTCTCGGCCGTCTCCGACGGGAGCTCATCAGTTTTTTGTCCGAGGAACTCTTTTTCTTGGGTGAGGAAGAGTTCCTCGGGCAATGGTCATGGCCATTCATTTCTGTGAATAATAGTCGTCTTGTCCTGGTTTCTAGGCCAAACTGGCGCTAAGGTGTCTGTTTAAATATTTCAATGTCAAATTATTGCCTTTTCACCCTTGTGTCAATAGGTATTCTATTCTGTTTTACATCGCCCACGAGCAATTCATATTAGTTAGAGATGTTTATGGTAGCTGTTTAATTGGCTCGCCTTACATGCTTATTGTCATGTGTTCTTGAAAATGTCACTGTACCTGGTAACCTTGGCATGTGTACATATGTAAATAAATTTTTTTCTAAACAGCTCTTCATCGGTTTCGTAGCTCCATCGTCATAATCAACAGCCTGACTATGCCCACTGCAGGGCAAAGGCCTCTCCTATATTTCTCCAATTAACCCTGTCCTTTGCCAGTTGCGGCCACCGAATCCCCGCAAACTTCTTTATCTCATCCGCCCACCTAACTTCTGCGCCGCTTGCTACGCTTGCCTTCTCTTGGAATTCACTCCGTTACCCTTAAAGACCACGGCTATCTTGCCTTCGCATTACGTGCCCTACCCAAGCCCATATCTTCCTCTTGATTTCGACTAGGATGTAATTAAACCTTGTTTGCTACACTTGAGTGCAGTGGGGTCGTGCGGGGACCCTGGGGCGTGCCCCGAATTCCTGTGTAAATAAAGGTTTCTCTCTCTCTCTCCGTCACCCACTCCGCCCGCTTCCGATCTCTTAACGTTACACCTATCATATTTACTTCCATACATCGCTGCGTTGTCCATAGGTAAAGTTGAACCCTGTTCGTTAGCTACGACGTTTCTGCCCCATACGTGAGTGCCTTTTCTCTTTAGGGATATCGGTAAACTGTCATTCACCTGGCACATGCGCTCCTTCCTATTCTTATTCTTCTAGTTACTGCCCTCTCTTGAGGCGGATTCCAGTACCACGTTATCAATTGCGAACTGCTTTTCACGTGCTACAACATTGTGTTGCATTTCTGTACGTTACTTTTCCGACCGACAGTTCTGCTCAGCCTGTCTAACTCGTTGATCATTTTTTGCCGTTCATGTCACCTTTGGGAACGTATATTCAGATATTCCCTCGATTACGAAATAGCGAAAACTGGGAATCCGATATAAAGGGTTGATTGGAGCGACTACTCTGTTGAAAGCTGCCAACACCACATATTCTCAAACACGCAGAGCTGCACAGCTTAGTTGATAAGGTTTGTGCAAGAGCGTGGTTTACTTGCACGACAAAATTCGAGCAGAAGCAAAACTCGCATTTATAGGGTTCTTGTGCGCAGACCTTTTAGTAATGTTCTAAACACGAGTGCAGAAATTTCTCTTTTAAAGAGCCTTTGCAGAGGTATTTCAACATCGTTCCTCCGGAATGAGCAGCTCCTGGTTCGGGTGTCCACCGGGATGTGAGAACATTTCCGCACCCTTTCCTTTCCTGAATACCAGATTTACAATTTTGAGAAGTGAGAGTGTTTCTGCGTGTTACGACGGCATTTCCTTTCCTAAAAACAATTTTAGAGAACTCCTTCTGCAGCCCGTTCCATCGAAAAGCCGCTCGCTTCCTAGCTCAAATTGTCGGCACCGCGCGTAGGAAAAAATCATATCATGACAACCGTTGGCCGAGAATTTTCCGGAATGCGTGATATGATTCAGTTTTTTGTGCAACATAAACTTTTTAATTCAGTTAGACCATTGCTCACGGCAGGGATTCAAACTGGCGACCTATAATAGAGGGCTGTGTATTATGCATGGATGCGTTGTCCAGCAAGTCAAGTGAGAGAGTTCCTGCGTGTTACGACGTCATTTCCTTTCCTCTAAATAATTTTACGCAACACCTAATACAGCCCGTTCAATCGAAAATCCGCTGGCTTCGTAGCTCAAGTTGTCGGCACCACGCGTAGGAAAAAAATCATATAATGACAAGAGAGAGAGAGAGAAAACTTTATTTACAGAGGAATTCGGGGCACGCCCCAGGGTCCCCGCACGACCCGACTGCACTCAAGTGTTTATGTTCCGAAGGTCCATAACACTGGCAGCACGGCCGGTGGCGATGGTCTGCACGGCCGGGTCCTCCGAGCGCAGCAGGGTCTCCCAGTCCTCCCAGGTCTTGAGGTTCTCTAGGTCCCGCGGGGGAGGGTCCGCCGGGCAGAGGGAAAGGATGTGGAGGGAAGAAGCGAATGGTTCTGGGCATAGGGCGCAAGCAGGAGTGGGGAAGGAGGGATGATAGTGGGTTAGGGTAAGGGGCGAGGGGAGAGTATGTGTTTGTAATCTGCGCCAGAGTGTTGCGTGTCCAGAGTGTTGCGTGTTGCGTGACAAGCGTTTGCCCCAGAATGTTCCGGAATTCGTGATATGATTCAGCTTTTTGTGCAACATAAACTTATTTGTTGAGTTAGAGCATTCCTCACGGCAGGGATTTAAACTTGCGACCTATAATTGAGGGTTGTGTATTATGCGTGAATGCGTTGTCCAGCAAGTCAAGTGAGAGAGTTACTGCGTGTTACGACGTCATTTCCTTTCCTCTAAATAATTTTACGCAACACCTAATACAGCCCGTTCAGTTTAAAATCCGCTGTGTTCGTAGCTCAAGTTGTCGGCACCGCGCGTCGGAAACAGTTATTTCTTGACAACCGTTTGCCCAGAATGCTCCGCAATTTGTGATATGATTCAGGTCTTCGTGCAGCATGAACTTTTTAATTCAGTTAGAGCATTGCTCACGGCAGGGACTCAAGATGGCGACCTATAATCGACGGCTGCGCATTATGCGTGGATCCGTTGTCCATCAAGTCAAGTGAGAGTGTTACTGCGTGTTACGACGTCATTTCATTTCCTCGAAATAATTTTACGCAAAACCTCATACAGCCTGTTCCATGGAAAATCCGCTGTGTTTGTAGCTCAAGTTGTCAGCACCGCGCGTCGGAAACAGTTATTTCTTAACAACCGTTTCCCCAGAAAGCACCGCAATTTGTGATATGATTCAGGTCTTCGTGCAACATAAACTTATTAAAGCGGAAGCCTTTAATGTCTCATCGTTGTAAGCAGCAGTTGTCGATAGAAATGTTCCGCTTTTCAATTGGTCAAAACGATCGTGACGTCACAGTGCGCGAATTTCAAACGGGGTCAATTGTACTTTGGCTAGTAACCATGCAACCAATTGAAGGGTTCGTATAGTGATTCTCCAATTAAGTGGGACTGTGCTTAGCTAATTGCTTAGTTGCCCAATTAGCCTAATTAACTTTTCTAGTCAGGCCGTATAAATAAATAAAACTGATTAGGTCGAGCTCGGGAATCGAACCCGGTCATCGGCGTGCGAGAAGTGCATGCTATCCACTCCGACGTGCCAGCTCGATGGTTTGGAATGAACAAAGGCGCGTCTAGTGAATACGGGTCTTCGCTCACTCTCATCCCCCTCCCTTCCCTTCCGGCGAGGTTTAGGTGTCCACCGAGATATGAGAGACAGATACATTTCCTTTCCTCAAACACCAATTTACCGACGAGGGAGGCGCACGACCGAATGGGCGATGGCGTTCTCTGGACTCCCTGGCAGCGTTGCAAGACGCTGTCGCGTTCCACTCTTAGAGGCGAAGCTTAACATCTTAACCACACATCAGTGACCACACTTAAGGTCAAAAAAGTGCCCCCCTGAATTTTGACGGGTGTCCACCGAGATATGTCAGACAGCTACTGCGTAATTTCCTTTCCTCAAATACAATTTTCATTTTCTTCATTACGGACCTTCTTTGTGTTCTTTCACTCCAACTTCCTCCCTTCCTCTACGGTGCGGTTCAGGTGTCCACCGAGATGACAGAGAATTACTGCGGCATTTCCTTTCCTCAAAAAGCGTTGCGTTCTAAGGGCAAGGCATCGTGCCGAATGGGTCGTGGCGTTCCGTGGACTCCCTGGCAGCGCTACAACACGCTGTCGCGTTCCACTCCTAAAGGCGAAGCTTAAGCGTCACTAAATTAGCAGTTAATTAGCATTCAGGCATTAATCAATAATTAACCATTAATTAGTGATTTTTCATCACTTAGTAATTAGTACTTAATTATGTGTAGCGTCACCAGTACCACAGAGGCAGCGAAAGTGGTGCGGAAAACGCTTTTGCCTCTACGCACTTTAGACTGTCAAAGTGCCCCCTGAATTTTTAATTCAGTTAGAGCATTGCTCACGGCAGTGATCCAAAATGGCGACCTATAATCGGGGGCTGCGTATAATGCATGGATCCGTTGCCCAACAAGTCAAGTGAGAGTGTTTCTGCGTGTTACGGCGTCATTTCCTTTCCTAAAAATAATTTTACGCAACAGCCCGTTCAATCGAAAATCCGCTGGCTTCGTAGCTCAAGCTGTCGGCACATTATACAAACTCAGCCGCATGACACTGCCACCACCCCACAGTACCTTGCCGCCCTCATCTAGCGCCACATAGCGACAATTACAGACAGGCTCTTTTATTTCCCCCCAACGTCTCTCATGCTTTCACCCCACCTTTCCTCCTGAATGTACCACCTGTGGCGTCCCCAGATCCACACTTTTCCACAACCTTTGGGAATGCCCTTCCACAAAGGCAGTACCCTCATCCCCAATCCCACTCATTCTTCCTGGGAGGCTGCTTTACGGACAGCTCAGCCCGCCGGCCAGAAATGGTTGGTGGATCGGGCTTCTAGTGAAGCACAAGCCCGTGGACTCCTGGACCAGTAGGGGACCACCCTAGAAGATTTTTTTTGTGTGTTTAATAAAGTTGTTTCCATCCATCCATCCACCGCGCGTCGGAAAAAGTTATATCTTGACAAACCGCTTTCCCAGAATTCTCCGGAATTTGTGATATGATTCAGCTTTTCCTGCAGCATAAACAAATTAACTCTGTTAGAGCATAGTTCACGGCAGTGATTCAAACTGGCCACCTATAATCGAGGGCTGCGTATTAATCGTGGGTCCGTTGTCCAACAAGTGAAGTGAGAGTTTTACTGCCTGTTACCGCGTCATTCCTGTTCCTCGAAATACTTTTTAGCTACACCTTATACAGCCCGTTCCATCGAAAAACTGCTGGCTTCGTAGCTCAAATTGTCGGCACCTCGCGTCGGGAAAAATCATATATTGACAACCGTTTCCCCAGAATTTTGCAGCCCCGCCGTGGTGGCTCAGTGGTTACGGCGCTCGACAGCTGACCCGAAAGACGTGGCTTCGATCCCGGCCGCGGCGGCTAAATTTCGATGGAGGCAAAATTCTAGAGGCCCGTGTAGTACTGTGCGACGTCAGTGCACGTTAAGGAACCCCAGGTGGCCGAAATTTGCGGACCACTTCACATAGGGCGTCCCTCATATCCTGACTGGCTTTGGGACGTCAAATTAACCCTAACAAATCAAACCGATTTCTGCTTTAATTAATTTGGTTTGGTTTATTGGGGTTTAACGTCCCGAAGCAACACAGGCTATGAGGGACGCCGTAGTGAAGGGCTCCGGAAATTTCGACCACCTGGGGTTCTTTAACGTGCACTGACATCGCACAGCACACGGGCTTCTAGAATTTCGCCTTCATCGAAATTCAGCCGCCGCGGCCGGGATCGATCCCGCGTCTTTCGGGCCAGCAGCCGAGCGCCGTAACCACTGAGCCACCGCGGCGGGGCGCTTTAATTAGTTTCACTTGTATCATTAACTCACATATACCCACAATAATCCACCTTAATTTATAATTAATTCAACTTAATTCCCTCTAATGTACCTCTATTCATCTTCAGTTACCACTGGCGTTTCTATAATTTGCTATTATTGATTAGATTTCGATTAACTGCATAGCCCCCATCGTTTCACCTCGGTATTGATTTCGAACATTCCAATTTCGTGGCGCGAGATGGCCCCGCCCACATTTCCGGTCACGTGGGCCAATCACATGGTACATTAAATGGTGTGTCACGTGGCACCGCACTTTCGACGATTCAAACTTCGCGCCCCTTCCGGCCAAGCCACGCCTATATTTGGTAACTTTCTTGGCTCTAATTATATCGATAATGAGCCAATCGGCACCAAAATTATTGCGTCGCATCCTCACATCGTCCTCCTTTGATTATAACCACTTCTAGACGATATCGATATGTTCCCACAATCGCATGCGGAAACGGTTTTGATGACAGGAAACCGCCGACCTAGCCTAGTGACGCTTTCGAATTAATAAACAACAAATGATTGATCACCAGGAAAGGTGAGGCGCGGCAACTATCTCATTATTGCTCGACACCTCAACACCAGTACTCATCTAGAGATCCCAACAGCACCGTGAGGGAAGGAATGAAAGTGAGAGTGAAAAAATTAGCTGCAGTTTAACTACTGCTGTATCTGGTTAAAGAGCGAAAGCTATGGCGTATCGGGCAACTATACGCCGCTTAGCGTCTGTAACATTGAGTGCGTTCCAGACACTGTATACGCAGCCCGCCCACCCTGCCACACTGGCAGGTGGCAGTTAATGGTAGATCGCGAGAGTTTGCTCACTCAATGAAAAAGGCGGCCCATTGCTGCAGTGCCACGTGTCTGCCATAACGGTGCCAGCGCTAACGCATGCAGGACACATCTCTCTCACCACCCCATGTACCTCAAAGCGGGATCCAGGCGTCCACGGACCCAGGGAGCCAGTTATGCGCACTTCCTTTCCTTTAAATCACCGGAGTATAAAACGTTGTCAACGCCAACGCCAATGAACGCAATGAACGCCGACGGCCTATGGCTTCAGTGCCGCGTTTCTGCCACAACGTTGTCAATGCCAACGCATGCAGCGCACGTCTGTCACTAACCCTCTCCTTGGCCAGTTGCCGCCACCCTATTCCCGCAAACTTCTTTATCTCATCCGCCCACCTAACTTCTGCCGCCCCCTGCTACGCTTGCCTTCTCTTGGAATTCATCCCGGTACCCTTACGGACCCGCGGCTATCTTGCGTGTCCTCGCATCACATGCCCTGCCCAAGCCCGTTTATTCCTCTTGATTTCGACCCACTCCGCCCGCTTCCTATCTCTTACACCTACTATATTGTCACGTTGTAGCGACGGCAGTCCAGCGGTCAGGTAGACTGCAACAAGACTTGAAAACGAAGCTCTTTATTTGGGCTGACTTGCGCCCACAATAGAACGGAATCACTCGACTGCGGCATAAGCAACAAACGTGCTCGTCAGTCGTCGAATCACGAATGCCCGCAGCTTAGTGCATCGCTCAATTTACAGCCAGCGAAGAAACTTCGAGATAACAGGTCAAGAATAACTACAGTAATGTGGGAAAACGTAGATGCAGCTCTTCATGGCTGTGACCAATGGAGATTAGTCAGGTCGCTTCTCGCGTCAGGAACAAAAATGATAATACCCCTTTCCTGCGGCCTTGAGCACGAACGAACGGACACTACAATGATACGTGACAATATTTCTTTCCATACATCGCTGCGTTCCCCCTAACTTGAGTAGAACCCATTTCATCAGCCTCCACGTTTCTGCCCCATAGGTGAGTACCGGTAGCATCATTTCCTCTTCAGGGATATCGGTAAACTGCCATTCATGATCTGAGAGAACCTGCCATATGCGCTCCGCCCCATTTTTATTCTTCCTGTTATTTCCCTCTCATGATGCAGATCAGCGGTAACTACCTACCCTTCCGTTAGTACTTGCAGTACCTCGTTACCAACTGCGAACTGCTCTTGTCTTGCTAGAACATTGTTTTGCATTTCTGCATGTTACTTCTCAGACCGACAGTTCTGCTCAGCCTGTATAGTTCATTGATCATTTTTTGCAGTTCATGTCACATTTAGGAACGTATATTCAGATCTTCCCTCGGTTACGAAATAGGGAAACTGGGAAAAAGACATCAAGGGTTGATTGGAGCGACTGCTCAGTTGAAAGCTGCCAGCACGACATATTCTCAAACACGCAGAGATGCACAGCTCCGTTGATAACTTTTGTGCAATAGCGTGGATTTACTTGTGCGACAAAATTTTTGCAGAAGCAAAACTCGCATTAAATGGGCGCTTGTGTGCATACCTTTTATTAACGTTGTAAACACGCGTGCATAAGTTTCTCCTTTTAGAAAGCATTTGCACAGGTTTTACATCTTTCCTCAGGAATGAGCAGCGCTGGTCCGCCAAGCAGCGAACGGCGCGGTTGGGGTGTCCACCGGGATGAGAGACAATTACCGCGCCCTTTCCTGTCTTCAATACAAATTTTCCAATTTTTCTAATCCCCCCCCCCCCCCCCCCCCCGGAGGCCACCATACGTGCCGCGCGCTACATAGAGGCACTGGGAGGAAGGATGGGAAAACTTTATTTTACTCCAGTGCATTTTCTTGAGGTTTTGGGGTATCATGAAAGAGGTTCTTTCCTTGGTTGTATCCCCAGGAGTCTTCTGTCTTGTCGTCGTCCACCTCTAATCAATGGTCCGTTGCCCTCTGTCCAGGGCTCAGCTGGCCATTGCCACTCGCTGGCCACTGTCAACCCCCCCCCCCCCCCCCACCCTTCCACTGTTTTTTTGGTCCCCTACTCTTTGTTTCTACTTTCTAATATACTGCTGTTCTCGCAAATGTATACTTTGGTCTAGGCAGTTTGATTCCTTTCTTTCTCTTTTTCCTCTTTTTGTTATGGTTGCCTGGTGAGGTTTATTGTGTACTGGACAGTCAACTAGACCTACGGCTATCGGTCCAGATATTTCAATATGTATTCCTCTGTGTATGAATAAGCATTGCTTCGAACATTGAACTTCTGCGTTTCGCCTCCATAGAAACCCCATAACCGGGCCGCGGTGTCACCTTTTCGATGGAGGCGAAACGCAGAAGTCGCCCGTGCGCAATGTGATGTCAGTGCACGTTAAAGGTGCACTGAAGAGGAACCTGAACTCGTCTTTTTGCCGCGGGAACTCGATCGACACATTCCCAGCATTCTTAGAAACCTCGGTTTATTGCCCTGTGCGGCCGATTTCCGTAATTAAATCGGGTTAACGTCCGGCTCCCGCCTTCTTTTTTGAATTCCCCGCATACGGTGGTACGGTGGGAGGAGTCGACCAACGCATGGAGGCAGTCGCGTGGAGACTTTGCTTTCGCCTTTATTTTGTTTCTTTTCGGCTTCCGTCAATAAATAGGCCTAGTCAAAGACTACAAAGCTGCAAATGAAGCCCACGGAATTAAAAATACGCGTGGACTCTATGCTTTCGCCCATCACTATATATCACTCCGCTAATGGCAGAGCGGCCAGCCGTCACGGGACTGGGTGAAAGGTTGGTCGACTCCTCCCACCCAGAGCCGTATATTCCCTTCGGGAATATACGGCCCTGCTCCCACCGTTTGCGGGGAAATAAATAAAAAGGCAGGAGCCCGACGTCAATCCCATATAAATTAGGGAAATCGGCCGCACAGGGCAAAAAATCGCAGTTTCTAAGCATGCTGGGAACGTGTAGATCGAGTTCCCGCAGCAAATATACGAGTTCAGATTCCTTTTCAGTGCACCTTTAAAGATCCCGTGGTGGCCGAAATTATTCGGGAGCCAACCAATACGGCACCTCTTTCTTCTTTCACTCCCTGCTGTATCCCATCCCTTACAGTCCAGTTCAGGTGTCAAACGAGACGTGAGACGGATACTGCAGTGTTTCCTTTCCTCAAAAACCAGTTTTTTAAGCGACAGCGTGTACAGCTCGTTCTGTGGCAAAGCGGTCGCCGTCGTATCTGCAGTTGTCGGCCCCGCACGTCGGAAAACATCGTATCATGCCAACCGTTTCCTGCAGAATGCTCCTGATTGTGTCATACGATTCAGCGTTTCGTGCAGCATAAACCTCCTGGTTAAGTTAAAGCCTCGTTCACCACAGGGATTCGAACCGATGACCTATATTCGGGGACAGAGTAAAAAAATCGTATCATGTGCGGTTCGGTTGTCTACCAAGACAAAAGAAACTGTTACTGCGTCATGTCCGTTCCTCAAAAAAATCTCCGCCTCTCCCGTAACCGCATGAAATGTTTACGGGCATAACACATTGGTTGTAGATGGTACTAGAGATTAGGTAGGCAGCTGCGAACCGTGGCGGCCTTGTCGCTTTCGGGAGCGGCCGCATAATCATGGCGTTGTCGGCAGGGGCGAGCAGTCTTCTGCTGTGGCGTATCACTCGCAAAGCGATCGCTTTCCTCAAGACCCTTCCTACCTCTCCTTTCATCAGGCTCCATTGCTCGGCTTAAGGCCGTTGTACGATCGTTTTTCGGGCGGTGGGGTGGTGTAAACTTTATTGGCCACGACAAATGACAGGTGGGGGCAGAGCCCCCCTCATGGCCTGCGGGAGTGGCCCACACAGTGGGTTCCTCCCTTACAAATGGTGTGCCAGACCCTGGAGGGCCAGCCTGTTAGAGGCACTGGTGATGGCGAGTCGTTGGTCTTGGAGTGCTGAACTGGACATCAGCTGTTCCCAGTGAGTGCCACCTCTGGGGGAGGGGGGTGCGGGTAAGTGGAACAGGTGAGCAGAACATGCAGAAAGTCGCCTGGTTTGCCACATAGTCGACAGGAGGAGGAGAATAGGTCAGGGAAGCGTCCCTGCATGACTATCGGGTATGGGAGTGTGCGAGTTTGAAGCCTGCGCCAGAAAGTTGATTGCGTGGTTGATAGCGAAGGGTGAGGAGGTGCGTATATCTGTCTGTTGAAACGATAGTGTTGTAGGATGTCACTGAAATTTAACAGGCACTCCCCTTCGACGGAGGAGGCGGTGTGCTCACCCGCCCGGAGGGTAAGATCTCGGGCGATGGCATGCGCCTCCTCGTTTCCGGGTAGTCCGGCATGTGCTGGCGCCCAGATGAGCGTTACGGTTCTGGAGGGATTCCAGCGTCGGAGTATGCTGCTGGCTTGCCGAGAGATACGACCAGTGCTATAATTTAGGATTGCTGTTTGCGAATCGGATATAATTTTGGTAGCGGCTGAAGAGGAGATGGCTAGAGCGATAGCCGCCTCCTCTGCCGTGGTTATGGATGAGGTAAGAATGGTTCCTGCCGTGATGGGGCGGCCGTCACTGCGAACAGCCACTATAGGTGCCTGTGCGCCTGATGCGTAGAGCGAGGCATCAGTATATGCTACATTGGGATCCTCTCCGTAAGCTCTGTGTGGTGCTAAGGCCCGGGCCTCTCTGCGCTTTTTATCGCGCTCCGGGTGCATGTGTTTAGGGAGGGGGGGTATCTGAACTGAAGCTCTTATGGGAGTGGGGATTGTGTCAGTGCCGGGTATAACGCCGACAGGCGATATGCGAAGACACTGCAGCAGAGCTCGTCCTGCAGGGGTGCGTGTGAGTCTGGCTAGTTGTGCCGTTTTGGTGGCCTCACAGAGTTCCTCGAAAGTGTTATGTATTCCTAGTCGAAGAAGGCGCTCTGTGGAAGTGCATGGGGGAAGGCGTAAAACTGTGCGCGTACTGCTCCGAATGAGGCCGTCTAGGCATTCTCTATCTTTCGCTAAGAGGGGCAGATACGGTAGTGCATATGTTATTCTACTGGTGATGTAAGCCTGTGTTAGTCGAAGCGTGTTTGGTTCCCGTAGGCCCGATTTTCTGTGTGCCACACGTTTGATGAGCCTAGTGGCTTGTTGTGTGTGCGTTTGTAGCGCTTGGATCGTGTCAGTGTGAGAGCCAGAAGTAGTGAGAAACATTCCCAGTATGCCAACCTTTGGCACTGTGGGAATCGGTTCCTTGCCCAAAACGAGCTGAATATTCGGTGGTGTGCCAGACATTCGGTGGGGTTTGTATATGAAAAGTTGCGATTTCGTGGGGGAGCATGAGAGCCCTCTATCATGGTCGTACGTGCAAATGGTATTTAGTGCTGTCTGTAAGCGGTGTTCTATCTCCGCGTCGCCACCTCGGCATGTCCATAGTTTAATGTCATCGGCATAGAAGCTGAAGTGTAGGTTGGGTATCGACTTGAGTAATTTAGGTAATCCCATCATGGCTATGTTAAAGAGAGTCGGGGAGAGAACCGCTCCCTGTGGGGTGCCTCGTGCTCCGATGTTGATGTCGTTTAAGGAATGCGGGCCGAATGAGAGATGGGCCGTGCGATTACTGAGGAAATCGCGAATGAAGTTGTACATGCGTTGTCCAACGTCAAGGGATTGTAGGTTCGTTAGGATAGCCGCGTGGGTGACGTGATCAAAGGCCTTATTGAGGTCTACTCCTAATATGGCTTTCGTATCCTTTGTTTTGGGTTCCAGTATCTGATGTTGTAGTTGGAGGAATACATCCTGCGCTGACAATCCTGGTCTAAAACCATACATACTGTTAGGGAGGAGCTCATTATCCTCCAAGTAGTTGCTGAGTCGCGTCTGAATGACATGCTCGAAGAGCTTGCCTACACATGAAGTAAGAGATGGGTCGGAGGATCCGAACCGCGCTCGCTTTCAGCCTCCGCTCGGGCGTGGGGCGGAATGGTGTTGTACGATCACTTTAGCTGCTGGCGGACGAGACGGATGGTTCGAACGTTCCGATTGGTGCTCCCGTCAGTGCCGCCCGTCTAATCGCGTGCGGCGGTACAGACATGTGTTTGTAGCGAAACACGCAGATATCTTGCGGTAGAAATTACCCATATTAATTGCGGCGTATTCAAGACAATATCCGTTACGTCAACGTTTCTTTTGCTGCGGGATTTTCGTCGAAGGTAGACTCTTGGTCGGCTGTGATTCGGGCTGGGACGGGACGAATCTTGGTTCAGACGACCCTGACGGCCGCGAAACAATTCGCGAGAAAACTTTGCAAGATCGGAGGCGAGTCTGCTCATCTGAAGCGATGCCGTCGGAAACGATACGTATTTGGATCATTTCTACCAAGAGACTGAAAAACGCGTCACATCGCGTCCCCGTTCGACGATACGTTCTCACAACGAACCGTGATTTCTGGCCCCAAAATAACAGAATGTTGCCTGCTCTGAAAGTTACGCTGCCCTGACGATTTCGCTGCGACGACGCGATTCTTACTGCGAATTCTCGATCGGGCCACACTGCAGTACAGGCTGCTAACAACCGTCCGTAATTACTATCGGCATAATCCCATTTTTTAAAATAGTTACGATTGCATAATTAAAATTTTTAGTCAGTTATTCAAAATAGCACACTTCAGTGTTTTTGCATTGCTGACAAAGAAAAAAAATAATTGCACTTGCAGCCTTTCCCAAGCAATTTGCACAGTCACTGTAATATGTAAACGGCCTTCTCCTTGGCTCCATATACTCTTACTGGAAAAGACATGCTTACCTATTCAATATATAAGGTGTGTGCGTGCGTGTGGGGATGTGTTAATTGTGCATGTGTTTAACATTCACAATTTAGCACAACACTGCTATCAAACACAAATGCTAATGGACATGAGAAGTTATGTTTCCAGCTAATTGGAACAGGTAAAATCAGTTGTAATTAAAGCAGTTATGCATTTCACAGAAGTGAAAATGCAACAATAATGATTTATTTTTCTCTTGTTTTTCACGCCATTATTAAACCCAACATAGAAATAGCACTATGTGGCTGCAAAGGAGCTAAGACGTGCATCACTGGGCTAAAAGGGCATGGCTTTGTTCTGCACAGTGACAGCGGGCCATCAAGTTGTGGTTTAGCATTCCTTCCTGAGCTCATATTGCAGTTGCACAAGCCAGAATTCAGTGTTGAAAACAACTATGGGAAGTTCTGCTGAAGGCCATGTCATTGTTGCCATGTACAAAACAAGCTGGCATATACTCTGTGCAACTGCAAAGCATTCTCAAATGTCGCTGTGAATGCAAAGCAAAGTTGGTGCCTTCGTATTGCATAGAAGTCTGTGCATGCCATTCTCATTAATATAAATATAATCAGATGTCGGAGCCAGTAAACTGAATTAGAGGTTCAGTAAATGCAAGAACCAATTTGGAGGGTTTACATGGCCACGGCTCCCGGCTTAGGCTGAAAAAGAATACTTGTATAGTCAGGGGAACAAGGTACGATGGCCATATTATCTGGTTATCTCGAGCAAACACTAACATCTCAAGCAGAATTTGTAAAATTGGATTTCCAGTAAGGGAGCTATGATGCCGTGCTATAAAAAGAAATTACAAATAAGCCGTTTAAGTATGTGACACGTATATATGCATATGTTCTCTGATACAGCCTTAAAGCAATGTCTAAAGTTATTTTCACTGATCAGTAAAATGTAGAATGGCTGAATGTAACGATGACCACTTCCCAAGGTAGCAAGCAAAAGTGAACATTGCTAACTGTTAAGTGATGTTCATACCACTTAACATATGCTGAATTTTAGAATGCTATTAGTTGCCGACTATGAACATGTTCAGCAAAATATACCTATATCACTGCCAGTCTCCTTTCAAAAAAAGAAATTAACTGAGGCATTGACAGGCAACAGAAATTTGGAAAATAGTAATATGAAGTTAGGCCGAAGAATGCCAAAGAAAAACAGAAAAGCAGTGATGGCTTTTGTCGTTTTTTGCATCTCTATAATGCAACTTGAAGTTGACGGCTTTTGAGTTTAAGATGAACCAGCACTCCTGTAAACACTATCCTGAATATATAAAAGTCACATGCATATGTATGCATTTGCAGCATTCTCACTGAGCCATGTTATGAAGTCGATGTCTTGCTTACCTGAAGATACGATAAGAGAGAAGCGCCAAGAAAAGACTGACACAGATAGGCACAGTAATGCATGCTTAGCTTTTCAGTGCACGAGTTTAGCTGGCTAGACCTAGCTTGTGCAGTGTGCAAGTTAGCCTAAATGCAACTGTATACCGTCCGACAAAACTGTTGTGTAAATCTGCCTCAATATTACTTGAAATAGATTGTGAGGATAGTTCTTATGCATAAGATATCATTGTATTGGCTTCCTGAGCTGAGCAAGTGGCTAAGCACTTTATTACAATTACTTATTTTAACATTTATTATACCTAAACAGTACTAAATGACAATACTTGAGTGGTGAGCTAACATGATACGCCAAGTAAGAACTTGATGAGTTTGTAATTTATACTAATAAGAAGTAATTAACCATTAGCATTCAAGTACAGCTATACCGCTACAAAGGAAAACTTTGCAGGTTTTCTTTGTAGCCTTATGGCTCCACTTGAGCGGATGCTAATGAGTAATTACTCCCTTATCACAAATCTTCACCTTGGGGGATTTACCTAATTGAGTGGATGAACATCATCATTTACTGCATGGATTTCTGCTGTGACTAGCTCAAAGGACAAGAGGTTAGTAAGCCCTGTGAGTTGGAAGGCCATTCTAGCCTTTTGTGGCAAAAACAAAAATGAATCTTGAAATGCAGTGGCATGAGCTAACTGAGGCACAACACTGCTTGTGCGACTAGTGCAGAAGGAACCATGACTCAGAACAGATTAGTTGGTTATGTGACAACAAACAGTTAAAAAATCTGCAGTTTCTGCACGACATGCAGAAATTTGAAGATTCACTTTTAGTGCGGTTACACTGGAGCTTCAAAAATAGTCTGAGAGAATAAAACAAGCACCTCAGGTCTGAACTCATTCCAGGATTCTAGTTAAGTTAGATTTTGTGGCATGTGCCATTCAAATACACAAGCTTATGCCACACAGGGGATTTGAACGCAAGCAACTTGGAAGACGGTGATACTAAGGACACGTCGAGTGTAAATATCATGGGTTGTGGGTGGGTGTATGAGGATTATTAGGTATTTGAACCAGTATACAATGAATATACCTTTATCGGAAGGCCTTATAAGTGGCAAAATGTAATGCTGACAATAAAAAAACAATATTAGTGCATTCTTAATAACATTAGCAAAGAGGCTAATCCAAGGCATGCTAAATGTTGTTTTGGAGAACTGAAATGCTGGTATTGATTGCAATATGGCAGACCCCATATAGCTGTCAGTGAAGGCATGTGACAAAACACTGAAGGGACGGTAATAATGCAAGTAATAAAAAGCTGAGGCCCAAAGGAGTGCCTCGGGGAACGTTCCGAGATGGCAGGAAAAGGCAGGATGCATAAGAATTGGCAAGGGAAATCTGCCGAAGGCTGGCTGTTTAAGCTTGGATCCAGTTTAGAGCTATTGAATGCAAGTTAAAGCACGAGAAAACCATCCTTACATAAATAAGGGAATCGCATGCTTTTTCAAAGCAAAGAACAAAAGCATCATAGGGGGATGTTGCAGTCAAGGTGCATGTCGTGAAGAACAAGAAAAAGTTGGCTATTGCAGAAATGTTTTCTAAAAGCTGGCCGATTTGGATGAAAAAACTTAATGGGCCAAAGCAATCTAGCAGGGTCAAGAGTATGAAACGTGTTTGGTGATTTGTAGCACATGCCAATAACACAAATAGGGCCATAGGTGCTGGGTGATGAAGGGTTAAAAACAGAGGGGCAAGGCTATAATAAGGCAGGAAGCTATCTGTACAGCATGCACTAGATATGCCTATACAACCTGCTTCTTTTCCCGTTGTTGCTTTCTGTAAATTTCACAGAACTTGATCATAGCGTACTGTGGGGTGCACCGGTGGCAAGTTGGCATGTCGAAACTGTTCTAAGGGACGACAACAGACCAAGAATTGCTACCCTGTGCAGTGATGTTGTTACCATCGTCTTTGTTCCTAGCGTAGCTTTACCAGCTCCACAGGGCTTATTTTGCAGTCTGCAAGTAGTCATGTCTGTAGCAAGCAGTCACAGGCAAATGAAGGTGGTAGCAGACAGACATATGCAAGTGCATCGACGAGATCTTCTCAAAGCTTAGAGAATGTCTTGTTAAACAAACTGCTGCGGCTGACCCAGGAAGCACCGCTGAACAACTGCTTAACACCAATAAAGCCGATTTCGCGAGCAGCTCTGCAACAATAGCATTGCGAACACATCCAGTTTCGTACCACTGATCTCCGGATCGAAAAGCACCATGAGCAAAATCAACAACAGACACTCATTGCCTATGAGGTGCTTCAAGACCACTGTATTTTTCTGATTGCAGTGGAAACCAACATCCCACTTAAACTAAATACTGCCAAGCATTTGTCAATATTGACTTAACACTGCTAAGCAAAAAGAGAAAAAATCAATGGCAAAGGTTTTCTCAATATTTTTTTCTTCTCTTCCATCAAGACTCGTTGTGCTCAACTTGCTCTGTGGACAGTTTTGATTGCATAGCTGCTGCCACACTTTTTTTTTCTGCGCTACATCAATTGAAATGCTCATGAAAAACAGACTTATGAGTTGGCACATATTAGAGATTTGTACACTGTCAATCAGTCGTGATTTAAAAGCGGCAATGATTCTTGTTCGTAATCGCGTAATACCATGTTGTTACAACCTAAACCGAAATGGCTAGAGGAAGTGTTCAGTCACCCATTCATCACGCCGATATGTTTACTGCAGGCAAATGTGCGCACAGCCGGCAGGAAATAAAAAGAAATGACGCTCCCGAAGATCCATTTGCACTGCACCGATGTTTTCACACAGGTTACACAGTTTCTCCTGCGAGTCGTAAACCGTGCACCCATCATCACAAAACGTACTGAATGGAGCACCAAAGCGCAGAAGGATGGCGACATCGCTGTTGTCGCCTCAAAACAGTCCTACGGCCGCGCAGCCAAGCTCGCGTCGCGTCACGTCGCACACACGGCAATTCTCAAGCACAGTGCCAACACGAATCGCGAACAAAATGGTAACGAATGCGTAGCCAGCAACAACGTCATGTGCACGCTTCGGTCGCGATCACTGCAACCATCGCAACGAATGCGACTAGCTGCACAACGCCACGTTCATTTCAGCATTCGGAAAGCACGGCGTGCGTAGTGAGCTCTCGAAGGCGCACATTTCACTGCCTTGACGTAAAAGCACTCGCTTCGATCGCAATCACTTTCACTACGCGGACACTAGTCACTGTGCTACGCAGGTCATGCACGCACAGAAGTTCACCGTGAGCAGCTGTTGCTCGCCGCTGTGCGTGATGATCCTCGCAGGAATTACGAACGCTTGCAGCAACCACAAACAGCTCCACATAAACACTTCGTGACACCGCCAACGCGTATGTCTTGGGTCGGTTTGAAGAGGCGCTCTGTCAACTACATCAGCGTCGATTTCAACTCGGGAAACTGTCGCTGCTCACCGCTGCTGCACGCGGAGAAGTTCGCAGTCGCTCTGAACACTCGTAATATCAACATGTGGCCAATATAGTATGCCTCGCGGCATAGGTGCCACCACTACAGCCACGACCTATGCCTCGCTCCCCAGTTCAGTCCTGCCCCAGATGCTGCGTTCGTTGGCTAGCGCTTCGGCCAGTTCCGGCTTCCTTCGGCCCGTTTAGAAAGGCATCGCCTCCAGGCATGCCTCCAGGCCGTCTCTTTCGGGCTCTATGCTTTTGGGCAGTGCGATAGCAAAGGACTAAAACCAAATGAAACTTTCTTTACAAAAATAATTAAGTTCTTGTGCACATATTAGCATTAAAAACTTGAGAAAAATTTGTGACGCGTGGACGCATGAATATGCGTGTCGGTTTGGTCGGTACATGCGTGCGTGCGTGTTTGAGTGGGCACGGTCTAGCGCGGCAAATCCGAAGCCTATCCGACATGCTGCATGGTTTCTGATATCACCGCCGTGAGCTTCGCTTGTTTTCTTGTGCTGCTGCTGAGCGCTCTTGCGCGCCGCTGTTACTGTGCTGGAATCGCAAAAGAAGGATTACCGGTGTGTGCTGCCGGTGGGCGCGCTCTCATCCAAGAGTGGTAGCAGCTCCCAATTAAGCGATCCGTCGGTGCATATGTGTTATGGATGTCTGGTCGACAACGATAATGAGGTCAGCAGTGCGGTGCCGTCGTTTGATGAGTCGAACCTTTCGGCCTATTGCACTGCTAACTTCGTTTCAAAAATGCCTGGCTCATAAGTAGCGACAGATGCCATTGTTTCTGTTGTGTGTTTCGATTACAAGACGGCGCCCTTCTACAGTGTGGCTTCCTTGGAAACTTAGTCGGCGGTGTGCTTATTGTGCCTGCAACGCCTGTCGCTGTCAGCTCAAACTGACCGCCTGCGAGCGCTGCCTTCTTTTGCGATGTGAACGGTGACAGGACACTTACTGCCTGTGGCCGGAGCTTATAGCAAAAGCGAAGAGTGTTTTGTGTGAAGGTTTGCCGAAGTGCGTGTGTCAGTCTGGACCCTTAGCAAGTCATACGAGATGCGACATGCAAAAGTGGTCCACCAGTCGCTTCAGCAGAAAGGAGTGCGGAGGTTTTTTACGTTACTTCAATCGATAACTGCCCATGCAAATATTTCAACTCGTCTCTTGCCTAAACAGCATAGTAAAGAAGCTAAATCAACAAAACTGCTGTTTCCATGCTGTATATTGATTCCGCACTCGTGCTAGAGGTGGGAAATATGCAGCACTTATTGGCGGAGTTACAGCCTATGAAGCACGTGCAGCTTCATGCAATTGCAGGTTAGGATCTGCGCCTTACTTGGTATTGACTTTGTGACCAGACATAGACATCTGTCAACTAAAAGAAATTTCCTTGCTATAGGATTCTGCAGCATTATGTATGCTTCTGGACACTGAATACCGGGCGCGTCACCTGTCTTGAAAGCACTCAGATTTGTGTACTTATAAGTATGTTTGAGATGAGAAAATTATATCAGCTTCTTTTCTTTATTTTATAGTTAGCTATACGGCATGTTGCAAAAAAAACTGTTTTAAGGAAAAGTATTTCAGTTTAGAGTAGAACAGTTCAACAAAGTTGTTTTGGGCATTCTGGTAACTTCAAGATGGTATCTGATGGTTGCATACAGATGCGCAAGTCAAACCTCAAAGGACATCAAACTTAACAGTACCGCTGAGCTTATCCTTTCATGCTTTTTATGTGTGTGTAGATCACCTGGCTAAGTTGAGTATTGGATGTTGGATTTCATAGTTCTGCTACAACTTTTATCTTCCTTTCTACACATGAAACCTGACTGAACTCTATTACATTCCCCAAGCAAATACCTGACGCCTTACAAGTGTTCCTTACTGTGCACAGTTGTCCCAGTGCATTATATCCACTCATTTGCAGCACACTGTTGTGTTGGTCTTGGTCTCCGAATGTGAATCTCAGCAATATGATGGAATCATAGTCCATCCAGATGGTCTTTGTGGTAGTAGTGCAAATTTCAAAACAGATTGAAGAAGAATGAAGAGTGTGATACTTTGCCATGCATCATGCAATGCTGGTGCTAATCAGGCAACATGTGTGGTATATATGCTTCGCGCATTTCAGATTCATTGGATTTGTTCTGGAGCCATACTGGGAATTAATTAATCGATCTGTGATTTGTCACTGAAATTGAGAGAGGGCACTAATTTCTGAACTTTTGACACCAACTGTGAATTCGAAACTGTCTTTTCATGTAGGCTTACATGGCCTTTCTCCGTGTGTGTGAATTTATGCTAATGACTTTAAGTTTTGTAAATTGCCTCGTAACATTTCTGTTACAGCTCACAATTCGCTTTCTGCACGTCATGTTTGATTGAACCTGATTATATCCCCAAGCTTGTTTGTTTCACCTAACAAACACTGTTGCCCTTTCAGAGTTATTCCATTGATTGACTCCTTTCAAGTGCAAGCAACAAATGGTTGTGTTGCTTCTGATTTTGAAATATGGCTGTCTGCATGACGGGCAACAACATAAGTGCTCTGGATGACTTTCATCATGCATCTATAAGATATCTGTAACTTTCAGAATTAGTTAAAGGAAGAACTGAAGGATGTTGTAAGAGTCATTAGCAGCTTGTTTTTTACATTATTTTACAATGAACTTGCAATGTTGACAAGTTCTTGCTCAGTGTGCATGTTGTCATGTACAGGTCCCTGCAGTATCGAAGGGAACAACCATTTTGCACTAAAAGATAATTTTTTGGTTATTTGTTTGCTGAAGTTGAAAATGATTAATGGGTGTTTACACCAAGACGAAAATTATATAACAGCAAACCTGAGCTTATTGCTCATTATTGAGAAGTAATCATTAACTGAATGCTCGAACTTTGTTTGCTTTCACACTAAACGGGCCTTTACAGTCTCGACAAGTTGCTACTAAGCAAGCAAACGCACACATGGCCATACGCAGCCTCACTGAGCTTGCACAGTATGCACATAAGCACGCACAGCTTCGGCAAGCCCCCTCTCAGCACGCAGATGTCCACGCACAGAGAGTTGTCCAGGAGAGTCCATGATTTTTTCCACGCAAAGAGTGTGCATGGACGTATATCAGCACACAGGACGCACAGAATGCGTACAGGTCAACGCACAATTTCTGCGTATTCGTGTGCAAAATGAACGTGATCGTACAAAATTCACTGTTCTCGTGCAAACTCACGCAGTTTTTTCAATAGGGTAGCGGGTCGGTGGCGTCTCTTACCGCACCCCGCAATGCGTGGTCGGCAGGAGTCCTGGAAAGGATGCAGTTGACGGAGTCCTGAGTGTTCCCGTCCTCGACCTCTGGTGGTGGTCGGCGCCGTGGACATCGAGACGGGCCAGGGGCGCTCACCAGGTCGGTCCCTCCGGGCTATTCACAGGGGACGTCCCCGTAGAGGCGGAGCGTCGCGCCACGTGAGAGCGCTCCGTCGCTCTCGTCCGCTGTTTCGGGAAAGTCGTCATCGCTGGAGGAGGACAAGTCTGCGAGCTCGTCAGGGAGATCGGCGGGAGATCGCCGACGACCGGAAAGGTCAGCGAGTCGGTAGACACCGTGCATGCGGTGTGCTCCGGCTGCTCCTCCGTGGGGCTGCAGGCTCTGAATCAGCCGGGGTTTCCGACACGTGCTCCGCCCGATTGGCAGGCGTGTCGTCGTCCTAGCGTGGCGCGGTCTCAGCAGGGGGCGCCGTCGCTGGGGCAGGAACAGGGTCCGGCGGTGGTTGCTCCGCTGGCGGTGCCGGCTTCTTCTGTGAGCCACTGGAAGCGGCCGCCGCCGCGTAGAAGCGCGAGCGCAGGCAGTCACCGTTGCGTGGGCTCAGGAGCAGCGTCGGCAAGCCGCGTCACATCCAGCCGTTTCATGGCCGAAGTCGTCGCAGCGGGCGCACCGCAGCATGCGGCAGGCGGCGCCGACGTGTCCGTCCAGGCCACAGCGAGAGCATACCTTACGGGCGCCCCTGTAATCGAACATAACGCGCTGACCCTGCACGGACCTGAAGTTTGGTACCGCCTGCTTCATCTCCATCCCGACGAGGCGCTGGCCGTTGCTCACGTGGCGTCGCTCCTTCAGCGTTGGATGGGAGATCTCGAGTACCTTGCCGTAGGGGCTCAGTGGCGATGCCAGCGCCGCGTCCCCGACGAACAGCGGCACCTGGAATGCCGTCACGTGGACAACGGAGGGGCCCACGCAGGGGCCAGAGGTTCCGTTCACAGGGGACGATCCCTCCGCTAGGATTTTCTTCGCCGCCGCAGCCGACGACACAGCGATGAAAAACTTGAACCCTCCTTGATGCTGGAGGCTTTCTAGCCCTTTCGGGCCGACAATGAACTCGATCCCGTCGACATTGTCGTCGGCCGTGGCGTCCGCGCTCAGCGCGAAAGTGAAGCAGTGCGCCTTGGGTGGAGGCGCCCGGAACTCCGGACCGGCAGGACCGGAAAAGGGCATGGTGCAAGCCCCCTCAGGGACGACGACATCAAAGGCATGAGACTTTGTAGGTGGCTGGCTCGCCATATTGAGGCGCCCGCCACCGGGCTCAGGTGGCCTCGGATCGGGGATTCAGGAAGGAGCGCATATGCACTCATTAAGCGAGCTGACGCAGGCCTACCCCCCCCCCCCCCCCGCCCCACCCCTCCCTAGATAACAAACAAGCAACACTCTGGCGCAGACTACAGACACACTCTCTCCCCTCACCTTTTACCCTAGCACACTATCATCAATCCTTCCCCAATCCAGCATGCGCCCTATGCCCAGAACCCTTCGCCTCTTCCCTCCACATCCTTTCACTCTGGCCGGCGGACCCTCCCCCGCGGGACCTAGAGAACCTGGAGACCTGGGAGGAATGGGAGCCCCTGCTGCGCTCGGAGGATACGGCCGTGCAGACCATCGCCACCGGCCGGGCTGCCAGTGTTATGGACCTTAGGAACATGAACACTTGAGTGCAGTAGGGTCGTGCGTGGACCCTGGGGCGTACCCCGAATTCCTTTTTGCAATAAAGTTTTTTCTTTCTCTCTCTCTCGAAACGTCGAACACCGGGCACTCACGCAAGCCGGCGGCCGGAACACACACCGAAGATACGAGTTGACAACTACGTGACTTCGAGTTGAAGTTTATTACGCTTAAAAAAAAAACTGCGAGAAAAGCTCAAAAACGACTGTTGATTGGACCAGCTACTCCGTTGAAAGATGCCAACACGACATATTCTCAAACACGCAGAGCAGCACGGCTTAGTTGATAAATTTTGTGCAAGAGCGTGGTTTACTGGCACGACAAAATTCGAGCAGAGGCAAAAGTCGCATTATAATGGGTTCTTGTGTGCAGACCTTTTAGTGATGTTCTAAACACGAGTGCAGAAATTTCTCAGTTTAAGAGCCTTTGCACAGGTTTCACTACATCGTTCCTCTGGAATGGGCAGCTCCTGTCCGCAAAACAAGCACGCGAGCGGCGCGGTTTGGGTGTCCACCGAGATGTAAGAACATTTCCGCGCCCTTTCCTTTCCTGAATACCAATTTTCCATCTTTTCCAATCCCACCCGGAGGCCACCACACGTGCCACGCGCTACATAGAGGCACTGGAAAACAGTGTAGTCGTCAGGCGGCTGCACGATTGCCCAACCAAAGATTGCACGCTCGCATGATCACCTCGGGAACGGCCATTTGGGTAGACGCCGCGTGCACAACTCATGAAGCTGTAGCAGTTGGTTACAATCCAGCCCTAGCACAGCCCCTCACACACCGCCTTCCCTCTGGCTGTACGTCTGAGGAGGCAGAGGAAACCGCCATCGCCCTAGCCCTTGTACATTCCAATGCAAACTACATCTTTAGCGACTCCAAAACGGCTCTGTTCAACTTCGCGAGAGGCAGGATTCACGCCCCTGCTTGGAAGTTGTTGAACACCCCCTCCAAAAACTTACCACGTAGGGTAGAGCTCCAGTGGGCGCCGGCTCACTCTGGGAATCCAGGAAACGAGGCTGCCGATAAATTGGCCCGAGGTTTGATTTGCCGGGCTCAGGACGGCCTCGGTCCAGGTTTCTCGAGAGAGCGGGCGCACACCTTTGCAGAGCTCACGCAAATGCCCGCTTGGACCGTCGGACTTACCCTCCTCCACACTTACCCATTCCCAACAGATCCTCTGGAGATGCCTCCAGACCCGCTCTCTCTCATCCCCTCAGCTGCTATCTCTCTACTGTGGCACCTCCCCTGCATGCACCCTGTGCGGCGACCCTCACGCCACACTCTCCCACATCCTTTTCGGCTGCCCTGCTGATCCTCCCCAGCAGGGACAGCCCGCGTTATCAAGTTGGGAGGACTGGGAGGTCGTGCTCTCGTCTCCGGAGCCGCCATCGCAGCTTGCTGCGATGCTTCGGGGTGCCGACGTCATGGACAAACACCGCATGAACGTTACGACGTAGAGTGGGACCGTGCGGTGGTCCAGGGACCCAAGGGGGGTCTAAACACACTTGCCATGATAAAGTTTTTCTCTCTCTCTCTCGGGAACGGCGCCGACTATACTTTGTGGAAAATTATTTCTCCTTATCGAATGCGCTCCGCTGTCGTACGACACCGCAAAACCCCTTGAAGCGCCTCCTGCAAGGCACGCTTCATCAGTCGCCACTGCTGCCGATTACAAGATCAACGTCACGCAACATTCGCATCGACGTTTAGCATGCGACGACGTCACTTCTAGAACAAATCTACCGTAGCGGAAGTTGCTATGGACGCGTGCATTGAACTGGAGCTTAAATTCGATTGCACCCATAAGGAAACAATGCGCTGAAAATTAGAGGGGCATATTAAATGTGCAAAAAGGCTAACGACAGAGCGCGAAGGACAACAGCAGCAAAACGAAGTATCACGTACACTCTGCACATGTGCGTGCGAGGCGATAGCGCGTACGTGTCGCATGTTGAACCCCGAGAGCAAGCGCTCGTGACGCTGTCTGATAAGATCCGTAAGCCTGTGCCCACAGATTTCAGGACAGTAAGGCATTAACTATGACCCTCCCATAACATAAGGAAGCGAAATCCTCGTTCCGTTGCACATGGCGTTCCCATAATCATTTCGCGTGACACTTAGCAGATGTCATGCGCCGTGTACAGGCCTCGGGTAAACACGAGAAACTTTATCTGACGGAGTATGCAGGTCGTTCAGTCAAAAGCCGCCAGTGTCTTAGGTGTAAAGCTGTGGGCACCGCGCGCCGGAAAAAATCTTCATGACAACCACTTTCTGCAGAATGTTCCGCAATGCGTGATATTATTAAGCTTTTCGTGCCCCATAAACTTAAAAATTCAGTTGAACGTAGCTCACGGCAGGGCTTCAAACCGGCGACCTATAATCGTGGCTACGTATCATGCGCGAATCCGTTGTCCACCAAGGCAACTGAGAGCGTTACTCCGTGTTACGGCGTCATTTCCTTTCCTAAAAACAATTTTACGCAACACCCTACGCAGCCCGTTCAGTCGAAAATCCGCTGGCTTCGTAGCTCACGTTGACGGCACCGCGGGTAGGAAAAAAATCATATCACAACCGTTTGCCCCAGAATGTTCCGGAATTCGTGATATGAATCAGCTTTTTGTGCAGCATAAAAGTATTAATTAATTTAGAGCATTGCTGACAGCAGGGATTCCAACTAACGCCCTATATTCGAGGGCAGCGCGTTGCGCGTGGATCTGTTGTCCAAAGAGTCAAGTGAGAGTGTTACTGCGTGTTCCGGCGTCATTTCCTTTCCTAAAAATAACTTCACGCGACAGCTGATACATCTCGCTCGGTCGAAGAGCTGCCGGCGTCGTTGGTGAATTTGTCGGAACCGCGTGTCCGAAAAAATCCTATAATGCCGACCACTTCCTGCAGTGTATTCGGGATGGTGTGATACGATTCAGCGTTTTGCGGAGCATGAACCTACTAGTCAAGTAACGGCCAAGATCGCACAGGGATTCGAACGGACGACCTATAATCGCGGGCATACTGATCACTTCGCTCTAAAAGGAACATACACACGAACTACATTATTTAGTATGAAGCACCAACTAGTCCCTGCTCTTGCATTGTTACTCGGGGGCAGGGTGTCATGTGTCGTTCCATTGTCAAGCCAAGTCAAGGGGGAATGTCACTGCTTGTTCCGGCCTTATTTCCTTCCCTCTAAAGAATTTCACGCGACAGCTAATACAGCTCGCTCGGTCGAAAAGCTGCCGGCGTCGTTGCTGAAGTTGTCGGAACCACGTGTCCGAAGAAATCCTGTCATGCCGCGCGTAGCAAAAACATCATGTCATGACAACCGTTTGCACCAGAATGTTCCGGAATTCGTGATATGATTCAGCTTTCCGTGCAACATAAACTTATTAATTCAGTTGGAGTATTGCTCACGGCAGTGATTCAAAATGGCGTCCTGTAATCCAGGGCTGCGTATCATGCGTGGATCCGTGTTCCAGCGAGTCAAGTGAGAGTGTTACTGCGTGTTACGACGTCATTTCCTTTCCTCTAAATAATTTTACGCACCACCTTATACAGCCCGTTCAGTCGAAAATCTGCTGGCTTCGTAGCTCCAGTTGTGTGCACCGCGCGTAGGGAAAAACCATATGAGAACCGTTTGCAGCAGAATGTTCCAGAATTCGTGATACGATTCAGCTTTTCGTGGAACGTAAACTGATTAATTCAGTTAGAGCATTGCTCACGGCAGGTGTTCAAACTTGCGACCTTTAATCTAGGCCTGCGTGTTCTTAGTGGATCCGTTGTCCAACAAGTCCATCTTTTCCAATCCCACCCGGAGGCCACCACACGTGCCACGCGCTACATAGAGGCACTGGAAAACAGTGTAGTCGTCAGGCGGCTGCACGATTGCCCAACCAAAGATTGCACGCTCGCATGATCACCTCGGGAACGGCGCCGACTATACTTTGTGGAAAATTATTTCTCCTTATCGAATGCGCTCCGCTGTCGTACGACACCGCAAAACCCCTTGAAGCGCCTCCTGCAAGGCACACTTCATCAGTCGCCACTGCTGCCGATTACAAGATCAACGTCATGCAACACTCGCAGTCGACGTTTACCATGCGACGACGTAGAAAGAGAAGTTTATTTTTTCTAATGTCAACAAAAGTACAAAACAAAACGGCTGAACTCAAAGGTCTGATGTCACATGCACATGCGCAGTGCCGCTGCACACAGCACGTCAGTAGGGCAATAAGAAAGCCGATACTCGACCGCCGCGCAGGACGATGAAGTATGTCGACCACTTGCGCAAATACTCCGCCTCGCTCATTGACAGTGCGTCCACGCATGCTTGCTCAAAGAGGCGCGTGCGGAGGCGCTGCAACATCGGAAACATTGCTCTTTGCGGACGCCCATTTAAGGAAGCCGCTCCACGCTGCCGCCACATAACGAACATGCCGACACACAAGAGCATATTTGTGAACAGTTCGCGTGAACTAGTGCGCGCTTCGAGGCGGGTTAAAAACATGCGTGACACCAGTATCCAAAAGGTGCGCGCAACTACACACTCAAACATAGCGTGCCGTAGTGTTTCTAAGAGACCGCATTGCGGGCATCGGGCGGAGGGCGCCACGCCCCAAGCCGCAAGGCGGTCTCTAGTGGGCAGGACCCGCCAGCCTCGCAACCAGCCGAAGTCCCTGATATCTGCAGGAAGTGCAGGTGAGGTCAGTTGGCGCCAGCGCGCCCGTCTCGTTTTCTGGAGTTGTTCGCGGGTGAGCTCTGCTACCGTTAGTGCCTCACACACCCTGGAGGGCGGGGTTTCATCAACATCCAGATCGGGCACGCTGGCAGACAACGACGCCAGTGTGCGACGCACATTAACGAAGAATGCCGGCGGCTGCTCGGCTGTAGGGCCAACCACGTGTTGTGTAAAAAACACATTACGCGCTGTACCCAGAAAGTATGCGATGAGTGTTCTCCCGGGATAGTCTGGGTTGCGGACAAGATCGCGTACTCCTCGCAAGGCGAGCACATTACACATGGTGCGGATGCAAGGTATACTAAACCCACCCATGTACGATGGAAGGCGCATGAACATTCGTGACACAAGTTCGGTTTTGCCCGCCCAAACGAAAGAGCCACAGGCCGAGGTTAGCCTGCGAGCAAACGTGCGCGGTGGGTTTGCGACGCGGGCGACAAAAAAACATGCGGCTAGGATTGTAGAATTAACTATGTAGCAGCGCTCTGCCATTGAAAGGCGGAAAGTTGACGCCACCGAGAGGCGTTTCTCAGCATTCGTGCGGAGGTTAGTCCAGGTTTCGCGGGCTACTTCTCCGCTGGCGAGGAATACTACTCCCAGGACTTTCACTCCCTGCGACGACGTCACTTCTAGAACAAATCTACCGTAGCGGAAGTTGCTATGGACGCGTGCATTGAACTGGAGCTTAAATGCGATTGCACCCATAAGGAAACAATGCGCTGAAAATTAGAGGGGCATATTAAATGTGCAAAAAGGCTAACGACACAGAGTGAAGGACAACAGCAGCAAAACGCAGCATCACGTACACTCTGCACATGTGGGTGGGAGGCGATAGCGCGTGCATGCCGCATGCCCCGAGAGCAAGCGCCCGTGACGCTGTCTGAAGAGATCCGTAAGTCTGTGCCCACACATTTCAGGACAATGAGGCATTAACTATGACCCTCCCATAACATAAGGAAGCGAAATCCTCGTTCAGTTGCACATGGCGTTCCCATAATCATTTCGCGTGACACTTAGCAGATGTCATGCGCCGTGTACAGGCCTCGGGTAAACACGAGAAACTTTATCTGACGGAGTATGCAGGTCGTTCAGTCAAAAGCCGCCAGTGTCTTAGGTGTAAAGCTGTGGGCACCGCGCGCCGGAAAAAATCTTCATGACAACCACTTTCTGCAGAATGTTCCGCAATGCGTGATATTATTAAGCTTTTCGTGCCCCATAAACTTAAAAATTCAGTTGAACGTAGCTCACGCCAGGGCTTCAAACCGGCGACCTATAATCGTGGCTACGTATCATGCGCGAATCCGTTGTCCACCAAGGCAACTGAGAGCGTTACTCCGTGTTACGGCGTCATTTCCTTTCCTAAAAACAATTTTACGCAACACCCTACGCAGCCCGTTCAGTCGAAAATCCGCTGGCTTCGTAGCTCACGTTGACGGCACCGCGGGTAGGAAAAAAATCATATCACAACCGTTTGCCCCAGAATGTTCCGGAATTCGTGATATGAATCAGCTTTTTGTGCAACATAAACTTCTTAATTCAGTTAAAGCATTCCTCACGGCAGGGATTTAAACTGGCGACCTATAATAGAGGGCTGCGTATTATGCGTGGATGCGTTGTCCAGCAAGTCAAGTGAGAGTGTTACAGCGTGTTACGACGTCCTTTCCTTTCCTCTAAATAATTTTACGCAGCATCTGATACAGCCCGTTCCGTTGAAAACCCTCTGGCTGGATTGATAATTAAACAACAATTCATTTACCCTAATTCACCTTTAGTCCCGCCGCGGTGGCTCAGTGGTTTCGGCGCTCGGCTGCTGACCCGAAAGACGCGGGTTCGATCCCGGCCGCGGCGGCCGAATTTCGATGGAGGCAAAATTCTAGAGGGACGTGCAGTACTGTGCGATGTAAGTGCACGTTAAGGAACCCCAGGTGGCCAAAATTTGTGGAGCACTTCAGTAGGGCGTCCCTCATATTCTGAGTCGCTTTGGGACGTCATACCCCAACGAATCAAACCGAATTCACCTTTAACTTATTACAATTGTATCATTAAGTCACATATACCCACAATAATCCACCTTAATGTATAATTAATTCACCTTAATTCTCTCTAATGTACCTCTAATCATCTTCAGTTACCTCTGGCGTTTCTATAATTTGTTATTAATGATTAGATTTCGATTAACTCCATAGCCCCCATCGTTTCACCTCGGAATTGATTTCGCACATTCCAATTTCGCGCCGCGAGATGGCTCCGACCACGTTTCCGGTCACGTGGGCCGATCACGTGGAACATTAAATGGTGTGTTATGTGACACCGCACTTCCAGCGATTCAAACTTCGCGCTCTTTCCGGCCATGCCACGCCTATATTTGTTATTTTTTTGGCTCTAATTACCTATTCATCCGATCGGCACCAAAAATTCTTCCGTCGCATCCTCGCATCATTCACCTTCGATTATAACCACTTCTGAGAAGATATCTATTTATAGTTGTCCGCAATCGCTGCGGACACGCTTTTCATCACAGAAAACCGCCGACCTAGCCTAGGAATGCGTTCGCGTTAATAAAAAAAAATGATTGGTCATCAGGAAAGGAAAGGCGTGGCAACTATCTCACCTCTCGGTAGACACCTCAACAGCCCTCATCTAGAGACTATAACAGCACAATGAGGGAAGCAATGAAAGTGAGAGTGAAAAAATTATCCGCGGTTTAACTACTGCTGAACCTGGTTAAAGAGCGAAAGCTATGGCGTATTGGGCAACTATACGCGGCTTAGCGTCTGTAACATTGTGTGCGTTCCGGACACTGCGTAGGCAGCGCGCCCACCCTGCCACCCTGGCAGTTAATGGTTGGTCGCGAGAGTTTGCTCACTTAATAAACAATGCGGCCCATTGCTGCAGTGCCGCGTGCCTGCAATAACGTTTGCAGCACTAACGCATGCAGCCCACATCTCTCTCACCACCCCACCTACCTCAAAGCGTGATCCAGGCACCCACTGACCGAGGTAGTCAGTTATGCGCATTTCCTTTCCTTTAAATCATCGCAGTATAAAACGTTGTCAACGCCAACGCCAATGAACGAAATGAACACCGACGGCCTATGGCTTCAGTGCCGCGTTTCTGCCACAACGTTGCCAATGCCAGCGCAAGCAGGGCACATGTGTCACTACCGCCGTGTAGGTTAAAGCGCAACTGAGGTCGTCACTGCCCCAGGGGGCCAGTTGTGCGCGTTTCCTTCGCTTTTGAAGCTCTTCATCGGTTTCGTAGCTTCATCGTCATAATCAACAGCCTGACTATGCCCACTGCAGGGCAAAGGCCTCTCCTATATTTCTCCAATTAACCCTGTCCTTTGCCAGTTGCGGCCACCGAATCCCCGCAAACTTCTTTATCTCAGTCGCCCACCTAACTTCTGCGCCGCTTGCTACGCTTGCCTTCTCTTGGAATTCACTCCGTTACCCTTAAAGACCACGGCTATCTTGCCTTCGCATTACGTGCCCTACCCAAGCCCATATCTTCCACTTGATTTCGACTAGGATGTAATTAAACCGTGTTTGCTACACTTGAGTGCAGTGGGGTCGTGCGGGGACCCTGGGGCGTGCCCCGAATTCCTGTGTAAATAAAGGTTTCTCTCTCTCTCTCTCCGTCACCCACTCCGCCCGCTTCCGATCTCTTAACGTTACACCTATCATATTTATTTCCATACATCGCTGCGTTGTCCATAGGTAAAGTTGAACCCTGTTCGTTAGCTTCCACGTTTCTGCCCCATACGTGAGTGCCTTTTCTCTTTAGGGATATCGGTAAATTGTCTATCACCTGGCACATGCGCTTCATCCTATTCTTATTCTTCTAGTTACTGCCCTCTCATGAGGCGGATTCCAGTACCTCGTTATCAATTGCGAACTGCTTTTCACGTGCTACAACATTGTGTTGCATTTCTGTACGTTACTTTTCCGACCGACAGTTCTGCTCAGCCTGTCTAACTCGTTGATCATTTTTTGCCGTTCATGTCACATTTGGGAACGTATATTCAGATGTTCCCTCGGTTACGAAATAGCGAAAACTGGGAATCCGATATAAAGGGTTGATTGGAGCGACTACTCTGTTGAAAGCTGCCAACACCACATATTCTCAAACACGCAGAGCTGCACAGCTTAGTTGATAAGGTTTGTGCAAGAGCGTGGTTTACTTGCGCGACAAAATTCGAGCAGAAGCAAAATTCGCATTTATAGGGTTCTTGTGCGCAGACCTTTTAGTAAAGTTCTAAACACGAGTGCAGAAATTTCTCTTTTAAAGAGCCTTTGCAGAGGTATTTCAACATCGTTCCTCTGGAATGAGCAGCTCCTGGTTCGGGTGTCCACCGGGATGTGAGAACATTTCCGCACCCTTTCCTTTCCTGAATACCAGATTTACAATTTTGAGAAGTGAGAGTGTTTCTGTGTGTTACGGCGGCATTTCTTTTCCTAAAAACAATTTTAGAGAACTCCTTCTACAGCCCGTTCCATCGAAAAGCCGCTCGCTTCCTAGCTCAAATTGTCGGCACCGCGCGTAGGAAAAAATCATATCTTGACAACCGTTTGCCCGAGAATTTTCCGGAATGCGTGATATGATTCAGTTTTTTGTGCAACATATACTTTTTAATTCAGTTAGACCATTGCTCACGGCAGGGATTCAAACTGGCGACCTATAATAGAGGGCTGTGTATTATGCATGGATGCGTTGTCCAGCAAGTCAAGTGAGAGAGTTCCTGCGTGTTACGACGTCATTTCCTTTCCTGTAAATAATTTTACGCAACACCTAATACAGCCCGTTCAGTTTAAAATCCGCTGTGTTCGTAGCTCAAGTTGTCGGCACCGCGCGTCGGAAACAGTTATTTCTTGACAACCGTTTGCCCAGAATGCTCCGCAATTTGTGATATGATTCAGGTCTTCGTGCAGCATGAACTTTTTAATTCAGTTAGAGCATTGCTCACGGCAGGGACTCAAGATGGCGACCTATAATCGACGGCTGCGCATTATGCGTGGATCCGTTGTCCATCAAGTCAAGTGAGAGTGTTACTGCGTGTTACGACGTCATTTCCTTTCCTCGAAATAATTTTACGCAAAACCTCATACAGCCTGTTCCATGGAAAATCCGCTGTGTTTGTAGCTCAAGTTGTCAGCACCGCGCGTCGTAAACGGTTATTTCTTAACAACCGTTTCCCCAGAAAGCTCCGCAATTTGTGATATGATTCAGGTCTTCGTGCAACATAAACTTATTAAGGCGGAAGCCTTTAATGTCTCATCGTTGTAAGTAGCAGTTGTCGACAGAAATGTTCCGTTTTTCAATTGGTCAAAACGATCGTGACGTCACAGTGCGCGAAATTCAAACGGGGTCAATTGTACTTTGGCTAGTAACCATGCAACCAATTCAAGGGTTCGTGTAGTGATTCTACAATTAAGTGGGACTGTGCTTAGCTAATTGCTTAGTTGCCAAATTAGCCTAATTAACTTTTCTAGTCAGGCCGTATAAATAAATAAAACTGATTAGGTCGAGCTCGGGAATCGAACCCGGTCTTCGGCGTGCGAGAAGTGCATGCTATCCACTCCGACGTGCCAGCTCGATGGTTTGGAATGAACAAAGGCGCGTCTAGTGAATACGGTGTCTTCGCTCACTCTCATCCTCCTCCCTTCCCTTCCGGCGAGGTTTAGGTGTCCACCGAGATATGAGAGACAGATACATTTCCTGTCCTCAAACACCAATTTACCGACGAGGGAGGCGTACGACCGAATGGGCGATGGCGTTCTCTGGACTCCCTGGCAGCGTTGCAAGACGCTGTCGCGTTCCACTCTTAGAGGCGAAGCTTAACATCTTAACCACACATCAGTGACCACACTTAAGGTCAAAAAAGTGCCCCCCTCAATTTTGACGGGTGTCCACCGAGATATGTCAGACAGCTACTGCGTAATTTCCTTTCCTCAAATACAATTTTCATTTTATTCATTACGGACCTTCTTTGTGTTCTTTCATTCCAACTTCCTCCCTTCCTCTACGGTGCGGTTCAGGTGTCCACCGAGATGACAGAGAATTACTGCGGCATTTCCTTTCCTCAAAAAGCGTTGCGTTCTAAGGGCAAGGCATCGTGCCGAATGGGTCGTGGCGTTCCGTGGACTTCCTGGCAGCGCTACAACACGCTGTCGCGTTCCACTCCTAAAGGCGAAGCTTAAGCGTCACTAAATTAGCAGCTAATTAGCATTCAGGCATTAATAAATAGTTAACCATTAATTAGTTATTTTTCATCACTTAGTAATTAGTACTTAATTATGTGTAGCGTCACCAGTACCACAGAGGCAGCGAAAGTGGTGCGGAAAACGCTTTTGCCTCTACGCACTTTAGACTGTCAAAGTGCCCCCTGAATTTTTAATTCAGTTAGAGCATTGCTCACGGCAGTGATCCAAAATGGCGACCTATAATCGGGGGCTGCGTATAATGCATGGATCCGTTGCCCAACAAGTCAAGTGAGAGTGTTTCTGCGTGTCACGGCGTCATTTCCTTTCCTAAAAATAATTTTACGCAACAGCCCATTCAATCGAAAATCCGCTGGCTTCCTAGCTCAAGCTGTCGGCACATTTTACAAACTCAGCCGCATGACACTGCCACCACCCCACAGTACCTTGCCTCCCTCATCTAGCGCACATAGCGACAATTACAGACAGGCTCTTTTATTTCCCCCCAACGTCTCTCATGCTTTCACCCCACCTTTCCTCCTGAATGTACCACCTGTGGCGTCCCCAGATACACACTTTTCCACAACCTTTGGGAATGCCCTTCCACAAAGGCAGTACCCCCCATCCCCAATCCCACTCATTCTTCCTGGGAGGCTGCTTTACGGACATCTCAGCCCGCCGGCCAGAAATGGCTGGTGGATCGGGCTTCACGTGAAGCACAAGCCCGTGGACTCCTGGACCAGTAGGGGACCACCCTAGAAGATTTTTTTTGTGTGTTTAATAAAGTTGTTTCCATCCATCCACCGCGCGTCGGAAAAAGTTATATCTTGACAAACCACTTTCCCAGAATTCTCTGGAATTTGTGATATCATTCAGCTTTTCCTGCAGCATAAACAAATTAACTCTGTTAGAGCATAGTTCACGGCAGTGATTCAAACTGGCCACCTATAATCGAGGGCTGCGTATTAATCGTGGGTCCGTTGTCCAACAAGTGAAGTGAGAGTGTTACTGCCTGTTACCGCGTCATTCCTGTTCCTCGAAATATTTTTTAGCTACACCTTATACAGCCCGTTCCATCGAAAAACTGCTGGCTTCGTAGCTCAAATTGTCGGCATCTCGCGTCGGGAAAAATCATATATTGACAACCGTTTCCCCCAGAATGTTGCAGCACCGCCGCGGTGGCTCAGTGGTTGCGGCGCTCGACAGCTGACCCGAAAGACGTGGGTTCGATCCCGGCCGCGGCGGCTAAATTTCGATGGAGGCAAAATTCTAGAGGCCCGTGTAGTAGTGTGCGACGTCAGTGCACGTTAAGGAACCCCAGGTGGCCGAAATTTGCGGACCACTTCACATAGGGCGTCCCTCATATCCTGACTCGCTTTGGGACGTCAAATTAACCCTAACAAATCAAACCGATTTCTGCTTTAATTAATTTGGTTTGGTTTGGTTTATTGGGGTTTAACGTCCCGAAGCAACTCAGGCTATGAGGGACGCCCTAGTGAAGGGCTCCGGAAATTTCGACCACCTGGGGTTCTTTAACGTGCACTGACATCGCACAGCACACGGGCTTCTAGAATTTCGCCTTCATCTAAATTCAGCCGCCGCGGCCGGGATCGAACCCGCGTCTTTCGGGCCAGCAGCCGAGCGCCGTAACCACTGAGCCACCGCGGCGGGGCGCTTTAATTAATTTCACTTGTATCATTAAGTCACATATACCCACAATAATCCACCTTAATTTATAATTAATTCAACTTAATTCCCTATAATGTACCTCTATTCATCTTCAGTTACCACTGGCGTTTCTATAATTTGCTATTATTGATTAGATTTCGATTAACTGCATAGCCCCCATCGTTTCACCTCGGTAATGATTTCGAACATTCCAATTTCGTGGCGCGAGATGGCCCCGCCCACGTTTCCGGTCACGTGGGCCAATCACATGGTACATTAAATGGTGTGTCACGTGGCACCGCACTTTCGACGATTCAAACTTCGCGCCCCTTCCGGCCAAGCCACGCCTATATTTGGTAACTTTCTTGGCTCTAATTATATCGATAATGAGCCAATCGGCACCAAAATTATTGCGTCGCATCCTCACATCGTCCTCCTTTGATTATAACCACTTCTAGACGATATCGATATGTTCCCACAATGGCATGCGGACACGGTTTTGATGACAGGAAACCGCCGACCTAGCCTAGTGACGCATTCGCATTAATAAACAACAAATGATTGATCACCAGGAAAGGTGAGGCGCGGCAACTATCTCATTATTGCTCGACACCTCAACACCAGTACTCATCTAGAGATCCCAACAGCACCGTGAGGGAAGGAATGAAAGTGAGAGTGAAAAAATTAGCTGCAGTTTAACTACTGCTGTACCTGGTTAAAGAGCGAAAGCTATGGCGTATCGGGCAACTATACGCCGCTTAGCGTCTGTAACATTGAGTGCGTTCCAGACACTGTATACGCAGCCCGCCCACCCTGCCACACTGGCAGGTGGCAGTTAATGGTTGATCGCGAGAGTTTGCTCACTCAATGAAAAAGGCGGCCCATTACTGCAGTGCCACGTGTCTGCCATAACGTTGCCAGCGCTAACGCATGCAGGACACATCTCTCTCACCACCCCATGTACCTCAAAGCGGGATCCAGGCGTCCACGGACCCAGGGAGCCAGTTATGCGCACTTCCTTTCCTTTAAATCACCGGAGTATAAAACGTTGTCAACGCCAACGCCAATGAACGCAATGAACGCCGACGGCCTATGGCTTCAGTGCCGCGTTTCTGCCACAACGTTGTCAATGCCAACGCATGCAGCGCACGTCTGTCACTAACCCTCTCCTTGGCCAGTTGCCGCCACCCTATTCCCGCAAACTTCTTTATCTCATCCGCCCACCTAACTTCTGCCGCCCCCTGCTACGCTTGCCTTCTCTTGGAATTCATCCCGGTACCCTTACGGACCCGCGGCTATCATGCGTGTCCTCGCATCACATGCCCTGCCCAAGCCCGTTTATTCCTCTTGATTTCGACCCACTCCGCCCGCTTCCGATCTCTTACACCTACTATATTGTCACGTTGTAGCGACGGCAGTCCAGCGGTCAGGTAGACAGCAACAAGACTTGAAAACGAAGCTCTTTATTTGGGCTGACTTGCGCCCACAATAGAACGGAATCACTCGACTGCGGCATAAGCAACAAACGTGCTCGTCAGTCGTCGAATCACGAATGCCCGCAGCTTAGTGCATCGCTCAATTTACAGCCAGCGAAGAAACTTCGAGATAACAGGTCAAGAATAACTACAGTAATGTGGGAAAACGTAGATGCAGCTCTTCATGGCTGTGACCAATGGAGATTAGTCAGGTCGCTTCTCGCGTCAGGAACAAAAATGATAATACCCCTTTCCTGCGGCCTTGAGCACGAACGAACGGACTCTACAATGATACGTGACAATATTTCTTTCCATACATCGCTGCGTTCCCCCTAACTTGAGTAGAACCCATTTCATCAGCCTCCACGTTTCTGCCCCATAGGTGAGTACCGCCCCGTGCCGTGGGTGGTACCGCCAGCGTCATCAATGGCCCATCCGATTCGACAACGTTATTCGAACCAAGTTCCCCAGTCAGGGATCTAGGGAACGCGAACCGTATTTAACGGGATGTTGTTGTGTGATCGGAGCATTGCATTGCATTCGATTCGATTCGATTCTCATCTGTAAATATGTAGAATAAACCCTTCTGTACAGTTTCCTCGATAACGCAGTCCGACATCGTCATTCGGAGCCGGTACCTGCGGGGCTAAACGAGTTAGTCATCTCCAGGACCCCTCCGTCTTCAACTCTGGTTCCAGCGGTGGGATAGAAGCCCCATCTTTAACACTGGTTCCAGCGGTGGGCTTGTGGCCCCGTTCTCAACAACGTTAAAGGTGCACTGAAGAGGAACCTGAACTCGTCTTTTTGCCGCGGGAACTCGATCGACACATTCCCAGCATTCTTAGAAACCTCGGTTTATTGCCCTGTGCGGCCGATTTCCGTAATTAAATCGGGTTAACGTCCGGCTCCCGCCTTCTTTTTTGAATTCCCCGCATACGGTGGTACGGTGGGAGGAGTCGACCAACGCATGGAGGCAGTCGCGTGGAGACTTTGCTTTCGCCTTTATTTTGTTTCTTTTCGGCTTCCGTCAATAAATAGTTTAGTTTATGGGGTTTAACGTCCCAAAGCGACTTAGGCTATGAGAGACGCCGTAGTGAAGGGCTCCGGAAATTTTGACCACCTGGGGTTCTTTAACGTGCACTGACATCGCACAGTACACGGGCCTCTAGAATTTCTCCTCCAAAGAAATTCTAGCCGCCGCGGCCGGGATCGTCAATAAATAGGTCTAGTCAAAGACTACAAAGCTGCAAATGAAGCCCACGGAATTAAAAATACGCGTGGACTCTATGCTTTCGCCCATCACTATATATCACTCCGCTAATGGCAGAGCGGCCAGCCGTCACGGGACTGGGTGAAAGGTTGGTCGACTCCTCCCACCCAGAGCCGTATATTCCTTTCGGGAATATACGGCCCTGCTCCCACCGTTTGCGGGGAAATAAATAAAAAGGCGGGAGCCCGACGTCAATCCCATATAAATTAGGGAAATCGGCCGCACAGGGCAAAAAATCGCAGTTTCTAAGCATGCTGGGAACGTGTAGATCGAGTTCCCGCAGCAAATATACGAGTTCAGATTCCTTTTCAGTGCACCTTTAAAGATCCCGTGGTGGCCGAAATTATTCGGGAGCCCACCAATACGGCACCTCTTTCTTCTTTCACTCCCTGCTGTATCCCTTCCCTTACAGTCCAGTTCAGGTGTCAAACGAGACGTGAGACGGATACTGCAGTGTTTCCTTTCCTCAAAAACCAGTTTTTTAAGCGACAGCGTGTACAGCTCGTTCGGTGGCAAAGCGGTCGCCGTCGTATCTGCAGTTGTCGGCCCCGCACGTCGGAAAACATCGTATCATGCCAACCGTTTCCTGCAGAATGCTCCTGATTGTGTCATACGATTCAGCGTTTCGTGCAGCATAAACCTCCTGGTTAAGTTAAAGCCTCGTTCACCACAGGGATTCGAACCGATGACCTATATTCGGGGACAGAGTAAAAAAATCGTATAATGTGCGGTTCGGTTGTCTACCAAGACAAAAGAAACTGTTACTGCGTCATGTCCGTTCCTCAAAAAAAAATCTCTGCCTCTCCCGTAACCGCGTGAAATGTTTACGGGCATAACACATTGGTTGTAGATGGCACAGAGGGCAAAACACATGCCTAGAACAACCAAACTGTGTGTTCCGAAGCTCCCAAAGCCGCTGCGACCAAGAAGGCAAAAAATGACGATGAAAGTCTATGAGTTTAACTGCACATGTTTACATCCAGACCATTTTTAACCAAATCTTATCGCTAGTTATCGCGTATTACGCCCGAAACACGCTCAGAGCGTGTTCTAGACATGCGTTTTGCCCTCTGTACTAGAGATTAGGTAGGCAGCCGCGAACCGTGGCGGCCTTGTCGCTTTCGGGAGCGGCCGCATAATCATGGCGTTGTCGGCAGGGGCGAGCAGTCTTCTGCTGTGGCGTATCACTCGCAAAGCGATCGCTTTCCTCAAGACGATTCCTACCTCTCCTTTCATCAGGCTCCATTGCTCGGCTTAAGGCCGTTGTACGATCGTTTTTCGGGCGGATCCGCCAGCGAGCGAACCGCGCTCGCTTTCAGCCTCCGCTCGGGCGTGGGGCGGAATGGTGTTGTACGATCACTTTAGCTGCTGGCGGACGAGACGGATGGTTCGAACGTTCCGATTGGTGCTCCCGTCAGTGCCGCCCGTCTAAACGCGTGCGGCGGTACAGACATGTGTTTGTAGCGAAACACGCAGATATCTTGCGGTAGAAATTACCCATATTAATTGCGGCGTATTCAAGACAATATCCGTTACCTCAACGTTTATTTTGCTGCGGGATTTTCGTCGAAGGTAGACTATTGGTCGGCTGTGATTCGGGCTGGGACGGGACGAATCTTGGTTCAGACGACCCCGACGGCCGCGAAACAATTCGCGAGAAAACTTTGCAAGATCGAAGGCGAGTCTGCTCATCTGAAGCGATGCCGTCGGAAACGATACGTATTTGGATCATTTCTACCAAGAGACTGAAAAACGCGTCACATCGCGTCCCCGTTCGACGATACGTTTTCACAACGAACCGTGATTTCTGGCCCCAAAATAACAGAATGCTGCCTGCTCTGAAAGTTACGCTGCCCTGACGATTTCGCTGCGACGACGCGATTCTTACTGCGAATTCTCGATCGGGCCACACTGCAGTACAGGCTGCTAACAACCGTCCGTAATTACTATCGGCATTATCCCATTTTTTAAAATAGTTACGATTGCATACTTAAAATTTTTGGTCAGTTATTCAAAATAGCACACTTCAGTGTTTTTGCATTGCTGAAAAAGAAAAAAAAATAATTGCACTTGCAGCCTTTCCCAAGCAATTTGCACAGTCACTGTAATATGTAAACGGCCTTCTCCTTGGCTCCATATACTCTTACTGGAAAAGACATGCTTACCTATTCAATATATAAGGTGTGTGCGTGCGTGTGGGGATGTGTTAATTGTGCATGTGTTTAACATTCACAATTGAGCACAACACTGCTATCAAACACAAATGCTAATGGACATGAGAAGTTATGTTTCCAGCTAATTGGAACAGGTAAAATCAGTTGTAATTAAAGCAGTTATGCATTTCACAGAAGTGAAAATGCAACAATAATGATTTATTGTTCTCTTGTTTTTCACGCCATTATTAAACCCAACATAGAAATAGCACTATGTGGCTGCAAAGGAGCTAAGACGTGCATCACTGGGCTAAAAGGGCATGGCTTTGTTCTGCACAGTGACAGCGGGCCATCAAGTTGTGGTTTAGCATTCCTTCCTGAGCTCATATTGCAGTTGCACAAGCCAGAATTCAGTGTTGAAAACAACTATGGGAAGTTCTGCTGAAGGCCATGTCATTGTTGCCATGTACAAAACAAGCTGGCATATACTCTGTGCAACTGCAAAGCATTCTCAAATGTTGCTGTGAATGCAAAGCAAAGTTGGTGCCTTCGTATTGCATAGAAGTCTGTGCATGCCATTCTCATTAATATAAATATAATGAGATGTCGGAGCCAGTAAACTGAATTACAGGTTCAGTAAATGCAAGAACCAATTTGGAGGGTTTACATGGCCACGGCTCCCGGCTTAGGCTGAAAAAGAATACTTGTATAGTCAGGGGAACAAGGTACGATGGCCATATTATCTGGTTATCTCGAGCAAACACTAACATCTCAAGCAGAATTTGTAAAATTGGATTTCCAGTAAGGGAGCTATGATGCCGTGCTATAAAAAGAAATTACAAATAAGCCGTTTAAGTATGTGACACGTATATATGCATATGTTCTCTGATACAGCCTTAAAGCAATGTCTAAAGTTATTTTCACTGATCAGTAAAATGTAGAATGGCTGAATGTAACGATGACCACTTCCCAAGGTCGCAAGCAAAAGTGAACATTGCTAACTGTTAAGTGATGTTCATACCACTTAACATATGCTGAATTTTAGAGTGCTATTAGTTGCCGACTATGAACATGTTCAGCAAAATATACCTATATCACTGCCAGTCTCCTTTCAAAAAAAGAAATTAACTGAGGCATTGACGGGCAACAGAAATTTGGAAAATAGTAATATGAAGTTAGGCCGAAGAATGCCAAAGAAAAACAGAAAAGCAGTGATGGCTTTTGTCGTTTCTTGCATCTCTATAATGCAACTTGAAGTTGATGGCTTTTGAGTTTAAGATGAACCAGCACTCCTGTAAACACTATCCTGAATATATAAAAGTCACATGCATATGTATGCATTTGCAGCATTCTCACTGAGCCATGTTATGAAGTCGATGTCTTGCTTACCTGAAGATACGATAAGAGAGAAGCGCCAAGAAAAGACTGACACAGATAGGCACAGTAATGCATGCTTAGCTTTTCAGTGCACGAGTTTAGCTGGCTAGACCTAGCTTGTGCAGTGTGCAAGTTAGCCTAAATGCAACTGTATACCGTCCGACAAAACTGTTGTGTAAATCTGCCCCAATATTACTTGAAATAGATTGTGAGGATAGTTCTTATGCATAAGATATTGTATTCGTTTCCTGAGCTGAGCAAGTGGCTAAGCACTTTATTACAATTCCTTATTTTAACATTTATTATACCTAAACAGTACTAAATGACAATACTTGAGTGGTGAGCTAACATGATACTCCAAGTAAGAACTTGATGAGTTTGTAATTTATACTAATAAGAAGTAATTAACCATTAGCATCCAAGTAGAGCCATACCGCTACAAAGGAAAACTTTGCAGGTTTTCTTTGTAGCCTTATGGCTCCACTTGAGCGGATGCTAATGAGTAATTACTCCCTTATCAGAAATCTTCACCTTGGGGGATTTACCTAATTCAGTGGATGAACATCATCATTTACTGCATGGATTTCTGCTGTGACTAGCTCAAAGGACAAAAGGTTAGTAAGCCCTGTGAGTTGGAAGGCCATTCTAGCCTTTTGTGGCAAAAACAAAAATGAATCTTGAAATGCAGTGGCATGAGCTAACTGAGGCACAACACTGCTTGTGCGACTAGTGCAGAAGGAACCATGACTCAGAACAGATTAGTTGGATATGTGGCAACAAACAGTTAAAAAAATCTGCAGTTACTGCACGACATGCAGAAATTTGAAGATTCACTTTTAGTGCGGTTACACTGGAGCTTCAAAAATAGTCTGAGAGAATAAAACAAGCGCCTCAGGTCTGAACTCATTCCAGGATTCTAGTTAAGTTAGATTTTGTGGCATGTGCCATTCAAATACACAAGCTTATGCCACACAGGGGATTTGAACGCAAGCAACTTGGAAGACGGTGATACTAAGGACACGTCGAGTGTAAATATCATGGGTTGTGGGTGGGTGTATGAGGATTATTAGGTATTTGAACCAGTATACAATGAATATACCTTTATCGGAAGGCCTTATAAGTGGCAAAATGTAATGCTGACAATAAAAAAACAATATTAGTGCATTCTTAATAACATTAGCAAAGAGGCTAATCCAAGGCATGCTAAATGTTGTTTTGGAGAACTGAAATGCTGGTATTGATTGCAATATGGCAGACCCCATATAGCTGTCAGTGAAGGCATGTGACAAAACACTGAAGGGACGGTAATAATGCAAGTAATAAAAAGCTGAGGCCCAAAGGAGTGCCTCGGGGAACGTTCCGAGATGGCAGGAAAAGGCAGGATGCATAAGAATTGGCAAGGGAAATCTGCCGAAGGCTGGCTGTTTAAGCTTGGATCCAGTTTAGAGCTATTGAATGCAAGTTAAAGCACGAGAAAACCATCCTTACATAAATAAGGGAATTGCATGCTTTTTCAAAGCAAAGAACAAAAGCATCATAGGGGGATGTTGCAGTCAAGGTCGACAAAACTTTGTGGAAAATTATTTCTCCTTATCGAATGCGCTCCGCTGTCGTACGACACCACAAAACCCCTTGAAGCGCCTCCTGCAAGGCACGCTTCATCAGTCGCCACTGCTGCCGATTACAAGATCAACGTCATGCAACATTCGCATCGACGTTTAGCATGCGACGACGTCACTTCTAGAACAAATCTACCGTAGCGGAAGTTGCTATGGACGCGTGCATTGAACTGGAGCTTAAATGCGATTGCACCCATAAGGAAACAATGCGCTGAAAATTAGAGGGGCATATATATTAAATGTGCAAAAAGGCTAACGACAGAGCGCGAAGGACAACAGCAGGAAAACGAAGTATCACGTACACTCTGCACATGTGGGTGGGAGGCGATAGCGCGTACATGCCGCATGTTGAACCACGAGAGCAAGCGCCCGTGACGCTGTCTGAAGAGATCCGTAAGTCTGTGCCCACAGATTTCAGGACAATGAGGCATTAACTGTGACCCTCCCATAACATAAGGAAGCGAAATCCTCGTTCCGTTGCACATGGCGTTCCCATAATCATTTCGCGTGACAGTTAGCAGATGTCATGCGCCGTGTACAGGCCTCGGGTAAACACGAGAAACTTTATCTGACGGAGTATGCAGGTCGTTCATTCAAAAGCCGCCAGTGCCGTAGGTGTATAGCTGTGGGCACCGCGCGCCGGAAAAAATCTTCATGAACACAAATTGGTGCAGAATGTTCCGTAATGCGTGATATTATTCAGCTTTTCGTGCCGCATAAACTTAAAAATTCAGTTAGAACGTAGCTCACGGCAGGGGTTCAAACCGGCGACCTATAATCGTGGCTACGTATCATGCGCGAATCCGTTGTCCACCAAGGCAACTGAGAGCGTTACTCCGTGTTACGGCGTCATTTCCTTTCCTAAAAATAATTTTACGCAACACCTAATACAGCCCGTTAAGTCGAAAACCCGCTGGCTTCGTAGCTCAAGTTGTCCTAAAATCCTATAAAATCCTAAAATAAAATCCTATCATGACAATCGTTTCCCCCAGAATGTTCAGGAATTCGTGATATGACTCAGCTTTTTGTGCAACATAAACTTATTAATTCAGTTAGAGCATTCCTCACGGCAGGGATTCAAACTGGCGACCTATAATAGAGGGCTGCGTATTATGCGTGGATGCGTTGTCCAGCAAGTCAAGTGAGAGTGTTACAGCGTGTTACGACGTCCTTTCCTTTCCTCTAAATAATTTTACGCAGCATCTGATACAGCCCGTTCCGTTGAAAACCCTCTGGCTGGATTGATAATTAAACAACAATTCATTTACCCTAATTCACCTTTAGTCCCGCCGCGGTGGCTCAGTGGTTTCGGCGCTCGGCTGCTGACCCGAAAGACGCGGGTTCGATCCCGGCCGCGGCGGCCGAATTTCGATGGAGGCAAAATTCTAGAGGGACGTGCAGTACTGTGCGATGTAAGTGCACGTTAAGGAACCCCAGGTGGCCAAAATTTGTGGAGCACTTCACTAGGGCGTTCCTCATATCCTGAGTCGCTTTGGGACGTCAAACTCTAACGAATCAAACCGAATTCACCTTTAATTTATTACAATTGTATCATTAAGTCCCATATACCTACAATAATCCACATTAATTAATAATTAATTCACCTTAATTCTCTCTAATGTACCTCTATTCATCTTCAGTTACCACTGGCGTTTGTATAATTTGTTATTAATGGTTAGATTTCGATTAACTCCATAGCCCCCATCGTTTCACCTCGGAATTCATTTCGCACATTCCAATTTCGCGCCGCGAGATGGCTCCGACCACGTTTCCGGTCACGTGGGCCGATCACGTGGAACATTAAATGGTGTGTTACGTGTCACCGCACTTCCGGCGATTCAAACTTCGCGCCCCTTCCGGCCATGCCACGCCTATATTTGGTTACTTTTTTGGCTCTAATTACCTATTCATCCGATCGGCACCAAAAATTCTTCCGTCGCATCCTCGCATCATTCACCTTCGATTATAACCACTTCTGAGAAGATAACTATTTATAGTTGTCCGCAATCGCTGCGGACACGCTTTTCATCACAGAAAACCGCTGACCTAGCCTAGGAATGCGTTCGCGTTAATAAAAAAAAATGATTGGTCATCAGGAAAGGAAAGGCGTGGCAACTATGTTCCCTCTCGGTAGACACCTCAACAGCCCTCATCTAGAGACTGTAACAGCACAATGAGGGAAGCAATGAAAGTGAGAGTGAAAAAATTATCCGCGGTTTAACTACTGCTGAACCTGGTTAAAGAGCGATAGCTATGGCGTATCGGGCAACTATACGCGGCTTAGCGTCTGTAACATTGTGTGCGTTCCGGACACTGCGTAGGCAGCGCGCCCACCCTGCCACCCTGGCAGGTGGCAGTTAATGGTTGGTCGCGAGAGTTTCCTCACTTAATGAACAATGCGGCCCATTGCTGCAGTGCCGCGTGCCTGCAATAACGTTTGCAGCGCTAACGCATGCAGTCCACATCTCTCTCACCACCCCACCTACCTCAAAGCGTAATCCAGGCACCCACTGACCGAGGTAGTCAGTTATGCCCATTTCCTTTCCTTTAAATCATCGCAGTATAAAACGTTGTCAACGCCAACGCCAATGAACGAAATGAACACCGACGGCCTATGGCTTCAATGCCGCGTTTCTGCCACAACGTTGCCAATGCCAGCGCAAGCAGGGCACAAGTGTCACTACCGCCATGTAGGTTAAAGCGCAATTGAGGTCGTCACTGTCCCAGGGGGCCAGTTGTGCGCGTTTCCTTCGCTTTTGAAGCTCTTCATCGGTTTCGTAGCTTCATCGTCATAATCAACAGCCTGACTATGCCCACTGCAGGGCAAAGGCCTCTCCTATATTTCTCCAATTAACCCTGTCCTTTGCCAGTTGCGGCCACCGAATCCCCGCAAACTTCTTTATCTCATCCGCCCACCTAACTTCTGCGCCGCTTGCTACGCTTGCCTTCTCTTGGAATTCACTCCGTTACCCTTAAAGACCACGGCTATCTTGCCTTCGCATTACGTGCCCTACCCAAGCCCATGTCTTCCTCTTGATTTCGACTAGGATGTAATTAAACCGTGTTTGCTACACTTGAGTGCAGTGGGGTCGTGCGGGGACCCTGGGGCGTGCCCCGAATTCCTGTGTAAATAAAGGTTTCTCTCTCTCTCTCCGTCACCCACTCCGCCCGCTTCCGATCTCTTAACGTTACACCTATCATATTTATTTTCCATACATCGCTGCGTTGTCCGGTAAAGTTGAACCCTGTTCGTTAGCTTCCACGTTTCTGCCCCATACGTGAGTGCCTTTTCTCTTTAGGGATATCGGTAAACTGTCATTCACCTGGCACATGCGTTCCATCCTATTGTTATTCTTCTAGTTACTGCCCTCTCATGAGGCGGATTCCAGTACCACGTTATCAATTGCGAACTGCTTTTCACGTGCTACAACATTGTGTTGCATTTCTGTACGTTACTTTTCCGACCGACAGTTCTGCTCAGCCTGTCTAACTCGTTGATCATTTTTTGCCGTTCATGTCACATTTGGGAACGTATATTCAGATGTTCCCTCGGTTACGAAATAGCGAAAAGCCGAACTTACGGGTTGATTGGAGCGACTACTCTGTTGAAAGCTGCCAACACCACATATTCTCAAACACGCAGAGCTGCACAGCTTAGTTGATAAGGTTTGTGCAAGAGCGTGGTTTACTTGCGCGACAAAATTCGAGCAGAAGCAAAACTCGCATTTATAGGGTTCTTGTGCGCACACCTTTTAGTAATGTTCTAAACACGAGTGCAGAAATTTCTCCTTTAAAGAGCCTTTGCACAGGTATTACAACATCGTTCCTCTGGAATGAGCAGCTCCTGTCCGCAAAGCAAGGAGGCGAGCGGCGTGGTTCGGGTGTCCACCGGGATGTGAGAACATTTCCGCACCCTTTCCTTTTGCTGAATACCAGTTTTACAATTTTGAGAAGTGAGAGTGTTTCTGCGTGTTACGACGGCATTTCCTTTCCTAAAAACAATTTTAGAGAACACCTTCTACGCCCGTTCCATCGAAAAGCCGCTCGCTTCGTAGCTCAAGTCGGCACCGCGCGTAGGAAAAAATCATATCGTGACAACCGTTTGCCCGAGAATTTTCCGGAATGCGTGGTATGATTCAGTTTTTTGTGCAACATAAACTTATTAATTCAGTTAGAGCATTCCTCACGGCAGGGATTCAAACTGGCGACCTATAATAGAGGGCTGCGTATTATGCGTGGATGCGTTGTCCAGTAAGTCAAGTGAGCGTGTTACAGCGTGTTACGACGTCCTTTCCTTTCCTCTAAATAATTTTACGCAGCATCTGATACAGCCCGTTCCGTTGAAAACCCTCTGGCTGGATTGATAATTAAACAACAATTCATTTACCCTAATTCACCTTGAGTCCCGCCGCGGTGGCTCAGTGGTTTCGGCGCTCGGCTGCTGACCCGAAAGACGCGGGTTCGATCCCGGCCGCGGCGGCCGAATATCGATGGAGGCAAAATTCTAGAGGGACGTGCAGTACTGTGCGATGTAAGTGCACGTTAAGGAACCCCAGGTGGCCAAAATTTGTGGAGCACTTCAGTAGGGCGTCCCTCATATCCTGAGTCGCTTTGGGACGTCATACCCCAACGAATCAAACCGAATTCACCTTTAACTTATTACAATTGTATCATTAAGTCACATATACCCACAATAATCCACCTTAATTTATAATTAATTCACCTTAATTATCTCTAATGTACCTCTATTCATCTTCAGTTACCACTGGCGTTTCTATAATTTGTTATTAATGATTAGATTTCGATTAACTCCATAGCCCCCATCGTTTCACCTCGGAATTGATTTCGCACATTCCAATTTCGCGCCGCGAGATGGCTCCGACCACGTTTCCGGTCACGTGGGCCGATCACGTGGAACATTAAATGGTGTGTTATGTGACACCGCACTTCCGGCGATTCAAACTTCGCGCCCTTTCCGGCCATGCCGCGCCTATATTTGGTTATTTTTTGGCTCTAATTACCTATTCATCCGATCGGCACCAAAAATTCTTCCGTCGCATCCTCGCATCATTCACCTTCGATTATAACCACTTCTGAGAAGGTATCTATTTATAGTTGTCCGCAGTCGCTGCGGACACGCTTTTCATCACAGAAAACCGCCGACCTAGCCTAGTAATGCGTTCGCGTTAATAAAAAAAAAATGATTGGTCATCAGGAAAGGAAAGGCGTGGCAACTATCTCACCTCTCGGTAGACACCTCAACAGCCCTCATCTAGAGACTATAACAGCACAATGAGGGAAGCAATGAAAGTGAGAGTGAAAAAATTATCCGCGGTTTAACTACTGCTGAACCTGGTTAAAGAGCGAAAGCTATGGCGTATCGGGCAACTATACGCGGCTTAGCGTCTGTAACATTGTGTGCGTTCCGGACACTGCGTAGGCAGCGCGCCCACCCTGCCACCCAGGCAGGTGGCAGTTAATGGTTGGTCGCGAGAGTTTGCTCACTTAATGAACAATGCGGCCCATTGCTGCAGTGCCGCGTGCCTGCAATAACGTTTGCAGCGCTAACGCATGCAGCCCACGTCTCTCTCACCACCCCACCTACCTCAAAGCGTGATCCAGGCACCCACTGACCGAGGTAGTCAGTTATGCCCATTTCCTTTCCTTTAAATCATCGCAGTATAAAACGTTGTCAACGCCAATGAACGAAATAAATACCGACGGCCTATGGCTTCAGTGCCGCGTTTCTGCCACAACGTTGCCAATGCCAGCGCAAGCAGGGCACATGTGTCACTACCGCCATGTAGGTTAAAGCGCAACTGAGGTCGTCACTGTCCCAGGGGGCCAGTTGTGCGCGTTTCCTTCGCTTTTGAAGCTCTTCATCGGTTTCGTAGCTTCATCGTCATAATCAACAGCCTGACTATGCCCACTGCAGGGCAAAGGCCTCTCCTATATTCGAGTATATTTACGGGACGCTGGATGCTTTCGGTTTCCCAGCTTCTTTCGTGCCTATCATTAAAGAGATATACAGAGATATTTCAAGCACTCTGTTCCTCGATGGCCGGGAAAGTACCGCGTTTGATGTTCGCCGTGGCGTCCGTCAAGGTTGTCCGCTCTCCCCCCTTTTGTTCGTCTTAGCATTAGAGCCTTTCCTCTTGGCAGTGAATCGCCACTCCCTTATTAGAGGTCTGGCTTTGCCATGGAGCGAAGCGGTACGCGTCTCTGCTTATGCAGATGACATCACTCTGTACTTAGCTGATGAACGCAGCTTGCTTGAAACTCTAAATGTTTTTCTTGAGTACGCCTCCTTGTCTGGAGCTGCTCTTAATTACTCGAAGAGTTGGTACTTTTTTGTGGGGTCTACCCAGACTCGTATTTCATCTGCAATACCTTTGCAGTGGTGCGCGCAGATGCGCATTTTAGGTGTGACCTACGACTGTGCAGGAATATGGGATGGTGTGTGGTCTTCGGTCGTCAACGACATTACAGCTCGTGTGCGAAGGGCGCAGACATTCGACCTGCCTCTGCTTGAGAGGCGCTACATGGTTCAGTCAGTCATTCTCGGTGCCTTCTGGTACCTTTGCTATACTGTTAAACCACCCCTCCGTGTCATAAGGCGGGTGCAGACTACAGTTTTTTCTTTTTTTTTTGGTCAGGCGGTACCGAGCTTGTGGCTCGTGCTGTTCTTGGACAACCACGGGAGAGAGGAGGTTTTGGCTTTCCAAATTTGTCTGTTACGTCCTCGCTGTTAGCTTTAAAGGGTATTTTGCGTATCCTGCTAGGAAACGCGTCTCCGGCGCGAACCCTGACTCGGTACTTTTTGGGCCCTTCTTTGCGCTTTTTGGATCCCGCGGCCCCTGTTAATCATGGACCTCAGTCAGAGCAACCTTCCGCTTTCTATGCCTCGTCAGTGGCCTTTTACAGGCATGTAACAGCAGTAGCACCTGATGTCAACATCGTCGCAGACCGTGTGGTGGACATTATGGGCTCGCTATTGTTGCCTGTTGTGCCGGCGGCTCGCCGCTCACTTATGCGCCGCGTTCAATGGGCGCGCTTAGCGTCGACACCTCTCCCAGACCATCTACGCGACTTTGTCTGGAAACTTGGCTGGGCAGTGCTCCCTACTTGTGATCGGTTAGAGCGATGGGGTGTTTTACGCTCCAGTATCTGTCCGAATTGCCCACTCCTGGAATCTAATCGCCACGCTACAGTCACCTGCGTGGTAGCGCGTGTCTTTTGGCGCGCGCTTCATGCGGGATTCCGTGGGCAGGGCATTTCGTACTTCGTCTCCCGCGGCCGATTCCCCAGCGGCCGTTTTGCTCGCCTGTTAATTGTTGCGGGCCTTTTTAGTTTATGGCGCAGTCGATGCGCCGCGGTCGCTGGTGGCTTTCGACGCCGCGCTGTGTGGCCGATTCTCGGCCGTCTCCGACGGGAGCTCATCAGTTTTTTGTCCGAGGAACTCTTTTTCTTGGGTGAGGAAGAGTTCCTCGGGCAATGGTCATGCCCATTCATTTCTGTGAATAATAGTCGTCTTGTCCTGGTTTCTAGGCCAAACTGGCGCTAAGGTGTCTGTTTAAATATTTCAATGTCAAATTATTGCCTTTTCACCCTTGTGTCAATAGGTATTCTATTCTGTTTTACATCGCCCACGAGCAATTCATATTAGTTAGAGATGTTTATGGTAGCTGTTTAATTGGCTCGCCTTACATGCTTATTGTCATGTGTTCTTGAAAATGTCACTGTACCTGGTAACCTTGGCATGTGTACATATGTAAATAAATTTTTTTCTAAACAGCTCTTCATCGGTTTCGTAGCTCCATCGTCATAATCAACAGCCTGACTATGCCCACTGCAGGGCAAAGGCCTCTCCTATATTTCCCCAATTAACCCTGTCCTTTGCCAGTTGCGGCCACCGAATCCCCGCAAACTTCTTTATCTCATCCGCCCACCTAACTTCTGCGCCGCTTGCTACGCTTGCCTTCTCTTGGAATTCACTCCGTTACCCTTAAAGACCACGGCTATCTTGCCTTCGCATTACGTGCCCTACCCAAGCCCATATCTTCCTCTTGATTTCGACTAGGATGTAATTAAACCGTGTTTGCTACACTTGAGTGCAGTGGGGTCGTGCGGGGACCCTGGGGCGTGCCCCGAATTCCTGTGTAAATAAAGGTTTCTCTCTCTCTCTCCGTCACCCACTCCGCCCGCTTCCGATCTCTTAACGTTACTCCTATCATATTTACTTCCATACATCGCTGCGTTGTCCATAGGTAAAGTTGAACCCTGTTCGTTAGCTTCCACGTTTCTGCCCCATACGTGAGTGCCTTTTCTCTTTAGGGATATCGGTAAACTGTCATTCACCTGGCACATGCGTTCCATCCTATTCTTATTCTTCTAGTTACTGCCCTCTCATGAGGCGGATTCCAGTACCACGTTATCAATTACGAACTGCTTTTCACGTGCTACAACATTGTGTTGCATTTCTGTACGTTACTTTTCCGACCGACAGTTCTGCTCAGCCTGTCTAACTCGTTGATCATTTTTTGCCGTTCATGTCACATTTGGGAACGTATATTCAGATGTTCCCTCGGTTACGAAATAGCGAAAACTGGGAAACCGATATTAAGGGTTGATTGGAGCGACTACTCTGTTGAAAGCTGCCAACACCACATATTCTCAAACACGCAGAGCTGCACAGCTTAGTTGATAAGGTTTGTGCAAGAGCGTGGTTTACTTGCGCGACAAAATTCGAGCAGAAGCAAAACTCGCATTTATAGGGTTCTTGTGCGCAGACCTTTTAGTAATGTTCTAAACACGAGTACATAAATTTCTCCTTTAAAGAGCCTTTGCACAGGTATTACAACATCGTTCCTCTGGAATGAGCAGCTCCTGTCCGCAAAGCAAGGAGGCGAGCGGCGTGGTTCGGGTGTCCACCGGGATGTGAGAACATTTCCGCACCCTTTCCTTTCCTGAATACCAGTTTTACAATTTTGAGAAGTGAGAGTGTTTCTGCGTGTTACGACGGCATTTCCTTTCCTAAAAACAATTTTAGAGAGAGAGAGAAAACTTTATTTACAAAGGAATTCGTGGCACGCCCCAGGGTCCCCGCACGACCCCACTGCACTCAAGTGTTTATGCTCCTGAGGTCCATAACACTGGCAGCACGGCCGGTGGCGATGGTCTGCACGGCCGGGTCCTCCAAGTGCAGCAGGGTCTCCCAGTCCTCCCAGGTCTTGAGGTTCTCTAGGTCCCGCGGGGGAGGGTCCGCCGGGCAGAGGGAAAGGATGTGGAGGGAAGAAGCGAAGGGTTCTGGGCATAGGGCGCAAGCAGGAGTGGGGAAGGAGGGATGATAGTGGGTTAGGGTAAGGGGCGAGGGGAGAGTATGTGTTTGTAATCTGCGCCAGAGTGTTGCGTGTCTGTTATCTAGGGAGGGGTGGGGCGGGGGGTAGAGCTGGCGAGAGGCTCTGTATGCCTGGGTCAGCTCACTGAATGAGTGCTTGCGATTCTTCGTGAATCCCCGATCCGAGGCCACCTGAGCCCGGTTTAAAGAACCTCGGGCTAAAAGGTTGGCGGCCTCGTTTCCGGGATTCCCGGAGTGCGCAGGCACCCATATCAGCTCCACTTGGCGGGGCGGGGGTGCATCGGGCGAGTCCAGTATGCCCAAAGCAGGGACATGAACTCGGCCTCGAGCAAAATTTAGAATCGCAGTTTTAGAGTCAGTTAAAATATACCGGGCTTCCGTGCGGGTTATAGCAAGTGCAATGGCGGCTTCCTCTGCAGCCTCTGGGGACGTATCTGGAGGAAGAGGTAGTGTGAGGAGGGTGGATGAAGAGGAGTCCACCGCAGCTGCTGTCGCTTCATCACCCGTGCAGGCAGCGTCCACCCATACGGCGTCCGGCTGGGGGCCGTACGCTCGATGGAGTGCCTTCGCACGGGCTCTGCGGCGCTGCTCATGGTGGGACGGGTGCATATTCCTCGGGAGCGGCCTGATGACAATTTTAGAGAACACCTTCTACGCCCGTTCCATCGAAAAGCCGCTCGCTTCGTAGCTCAAGCCGGCACCGCGCGTAGGAAAAAATCATATCATGACAACCGTTTGCCCGAGAATTTTCCGGAATGCGTGCTATGATTCAGTTTTTTGTGCAACATAAACTTATTAATTCAGTTAGAGCATTCCTCACGGCAGGGATTCAAACTGGCGACCTATAATAGAGGGCTGCGTATTATGCGTGGATGCGTTGTCCAGTAAGTCAAGTGAGCGTGTTACAGCGTGTTACGACGTCCTTTCCTTTCCTCTAAATAATTTTACGCAGCATCTGATACAGCCCGTTCCGTTGAAAACCCTCTGGCTGGATTGATAATTAAACAACAATTCATTTACCCTAATTCACCTTTAGTCCCGCCGCGGTGGCTCAGTGGTTTCGGCGCTCGGCTGCTGACCCGAAAGACGCGGGTTCGATCCCGGCCGCGGCGGCCGAATTTCGATGGAGGCAAAATTCTAGAGGGACGTGCAGTACTGTGCGATGTAAGTGCACGTTAAGGAACCCCAGGTGGCCAAAATTTGTGGAGCACTTCAGTAGGGCGTCCCTCATATTCTGAGTCGCTTTGGGACGTCATACCCCAACGAATCAAACCGAATTCACCTTTAACTTATTACAATTGTATCATTAAGTCACATATACCCACAATAATCCACCTTAATGTATAATTAATTCACCTTAATTCTCTCTAATGTACCTCTATTCATCTTCAGTTACCTCTGGCGTTTCTATAATTTGTTATTAATGATTAGATTTCGATTAACTCCATAGCCCCCATCGTTTCACCTCGGAATTGATTTCGCACATTCCAATTTCGCGCCGCGAGATGGCTCCGACCACGTTTCCGGTCACGTGGGCCGATCACGTGGAACATTAAATGGTGTGTTATGTGACACCGCACTTCCAGCGATTCAAACTTCGCGCTCTTTCCGGCCATGCCACGCCTATATTTGGTTATTTTTTTGGCTCTAATTACCTATTCATCCGATCGGCACCAAAAATTCTTCCGTCGCATCCTCGCATCATTCACCTTCGATTATAACCACTTCTGAGAAGATATCTATTTATAGTTGTCCGCAATCGCTGCGGACACGCTTTTCATCACAGAAAACCGCCGACCTAGCCTAGGAATGCGTTCGCGTTAATAAAAAAAAATGATTGGTCATCAGGAAAGGAAAGGCGTGGCAACTATCTCACCTCTCGGTAGACACCTCAACAGCCCTCATCTAGAGACTATAACAGCACAATGAGGGAAGCAATGAAAGTGAGAGTGAAAAAATTATCCGCGGTTTAACTACTGCTGAACCTGGTTAAAGAGCGAAAGCTATGGCGTATTGGGCAACTATACGCGGCTTAGCGTCTGTAACATTGTGTGCGTTCCGGACACTGCGTAGGCAGCGCGCCCACCCTGCCACCCTGGCAGGTGGCAGTTAATGGTTGGTCGCAAGAATTTGCTCACTTAATAAACAATGCGGCCCATTGCTGCAGTGCCGCGTGCCTGCAATAACGTTTGCAGCGCTAACGCATGCAGCCCACATCTCTCTCACCACCCCACCTACCTCAAAGCGTGATCCAGGCACCCACTGACCGAGGTAGTCAGTTATGCCCATTTCCTTTCCTTTAAATCATCGCAGTATAAAACGTTGTCAACGTCAACGCCAACGCCAATGAACGAAATGAACACCGACGGCCTATGGCTTCAGTGCCGCGTTTCTGCCACAACGTTGCCAATGCCAGCGCAAGCAGGGCACATGTGTCACTACCGCCATGTAGGTTAAAGCGCAACTGAGGTCGTCACTGTCCCAGGGGGCCAGTTGTGCGCGTTTCCTTCGCTTTTGAAGCTCTTCATCGGTTTCGTAGCTTCATCGTCATAATCAACAGCCTGACTATGCCCACTGCAGGGCAAAGGCCTCTCCTATATTTCTCCAATTAACCCTCTCCTTTGCCAGTTGCGGCCACCGCATCCCCGCAAACTTCTTTATCTCATCCGCCCACCTAACTTCTGCGCCGCTTGCCTTCTCTTGGAATTCACTCCGTTACCCTTAAAGACCACGGCTATCTTGCCTTCGCATTACGTGCCCTACCCAAGCCCATATCTTCCTCTTGATTTCGACTAGGATGTAATTAAACCGTGTTTGCTACACTTCAGTGCAGTGGGGTCGTGCGGGGACCCTGGGGCGTGCCCCGAATTCCTGTGTAAATAAAGGTTTCTCTCTCTCTCTCCGTCACCCACTCCGCCCGCTTCCGATCTCTTAACGTTACACCTATCATATTTATTTCCATACATCGCTGCGTTGTCCATAGGTAAAGTTGAACCCTGTTCGTTAGCTTCCACGTTTCTGCCCCATACGTGAGTGCCTTTTCTCTTTAGGGATATCGGTAAACTGTCATTCACCTGGCACATGCGTTCCATCCTATTCTTATTTTTCTAGTTACTGCCCTCTCATGAGGCGGATTCCAGTACCACGTTATCAATTGCGAACTGCTTTTCACGTGCTACAACATTGTGTTGCATTTCTGTACGTTACTTTTCCGACCGACAGTTCTGCTCAGCCTGTCTAACTCGTTGATCATTTTTTGCCGTTCATGTCACATTTGGGAACGTATATTCAGATGTTCCCTCGGTTACGAAATAGCGAAACACAAAGAAAAATTTATTTACAAGGAGCGCTTGATATACATAGCTCTCAGACATATCAATTCGTGCCATCAATACAGAATGCATCATGAATAAACAAATGCGTCAAAACTACGCAACAAACTAACAGCAAGGTTACCAGTAGCTCCAATAATAGCAACAGAGATACAGCGAACGCATCTTCAAAGCGATCACAGAGCGAGAGCCCAAAATGGCTCTCTACAACAGAGCAAAATAGAAATAATTGTGCACCACTTTCACATTATAGCACAAAATGCCAGAAATGGGGGAGGGGGCGGGGCCGGCAGGCTAATAAGGCAGAGCCTTCGTCTCCAGCCTGCCGTTGGCCACAACAAAAAACCTCGTGTGCCAGCGCCGCAGAAACAGCGCCTCGCCATCATTTGCTAACCGGTCAGACAGGTACTCCCAGATGACGAGGCGCAGGTTCTGCAGCGCTGGGTACATGGCGCGGGCAGGGGTTCGACGAGCCTCTGCGAGGCATCGCCGTCGCCACAGAACAAACATGGTTGCGGCCACCACCAAACGCGCGAAGGGGCCGCGTTGGCGCCTGCCTCGACCACCGCGCACTTGAAACATACGATACACTAGACGCCACATGGTACGGGCAACAATACATTCATAAAATACGTGTATCACGGTTTCTTGCGCGCCGCAGTTGGCACACTGCTCATTGGGCACGATGCCCCACGCTGCCAGGCGCTGGCGCGTTGGAAGGACGCCCCAGCGCCTGTGCCAGTCAAAGTCTTTGACTTCACTTGGGAGCCTGGCGGAGGCCCAGGCCCTCCATTGGGACGCGGATGTCCTCTGCTGCTCGTCTCGAGAGAGACGGCTGACACAAATCATTTCACTGAGCCTAGACGCGGGCGTGTGACACAAGTCGACGTCTGGAGCGTCGGCGTCCAGCGCCAACTTCAAACCGGCCACCGCCCTGTAATAGGGGGATGGCCGCTCGGCTTGGGGACCTGTGTATCGCGCAGACGTAAAGGCGCGACGCGCCGTGCTCATCCAGTATAATAACAGACCGCGACCTGGATAGCTCTCCGATTCAACAAGGGTGGCGACGAGCCTGGCACCAAGTGCCCTGGCCACTGTAGGAATGCATGGAAGGCCGAGGCCTCTCCTACTGGGCGGCAGTTCCAGGAAGCGGCGGGCGACAAGCGCGGGGCCGCCGTCCCACACAGAGGTGACGTTGAGAGACGCGAGGCGTCCCGCAGTACGGCGCGGGATTGTCGCTACCCGCGCGACATAAAAGGCGAAGGCGCAAACGCGCGTCTTAACCGCCACAGCTTTCGAACTGAGCGAGAGGTGGTGGGGCGCGGCTTCCGCAAGAGCTCGGGTCGCACGCGCCAGAACCTCCTCCCATGCGCGGGGCGAAACACCACCGGGTTCGAAGAGGACCCCGAGTACCCGGACGGCGTCCACGAAGGGCACCGCAACAGGCAGGGGACCGCGAAAGGAGCCAAACGCGAGTGCGCTGCTCTTCGTCGGGTTAAGCTCCGCACCCGAGAGCGCAGCATACTGCTCAAAGATGCGCAAGAAAGCTAAAAAGCTGTCCGCGCCCCGGACAAAGACAGAAATGTCGTCCGCGTAGGCGGAGACAACGACGGTTTCCTGGGCGACCATCGGGAAACCGCGGATGCGGCGGTCCGAAGCCGCCCTGCGCAGGAGCGGGTCGAGTGAGAGAACAAAGAGGGCCGGCGAGAGCGGGCACCCCTGCCGCACTCCCCGCGTCACAACAAACTCGCCGGCGATAGCGCCGTTCAAGCAAAGCTGGCTTGTCAAGCCACTGTAGAGCTCCCGGAGGACTGCCACAAACTCTGCAGGCAGGCCAAAGCAGCGCAGCACGGCGAAGAGGTAGCCGTGCTCTACGCTATCAAACGCCTTGGCCTGGTCGAGCGACACAAATGCGCCACAAACCTGTTTCGCGCACGCGTAAGCGAAAACGTCACGCGTCAGCGTGAGCGAGGCGAAAACAGATCGCCCCGGTACGGCGCAAGACTGGAAAGGGCTAACCAAGTCGCCCAGGAAAGCCCGCAACCGCCTGACGAGCAGTGTGGCGACCAGCTTGTAGTCGCTGTTGAGGAGAGTGATGGGCCTCCAGGACCCGGGCTGCGATGGTGGCATGCCGTCCTTCAACAGCAACACAATCCGGCCCACACTAAACGAAGCCGGTTTCTGCCGAGACACCAAGAGGCCGTTCACCAGCCGGAGCAGCAAGCTCCCGAGGGTGTCGAAGAAAACGGAGTAAAACCCAGCTACTAAGCCGTCAGGACCCGGGGCGGTGGACTGGTTCATGGCCCGCAGGGCCTCGCGGACTTCCTCCAGAGTGGCTGGAGAGCAAAGCGCGCTGCAGGCCTCGTCCGAGAGCTGTGGAAGCGGGCCGCAGAAAGCTGCGACCGCCTCTTCAAAATCGCTACGCGCTGCCAAGCCGCGCGAGGAACAAAGTGCCGCAAAATGCGACACGAAAACGCGCCGGACCTCGGAAGGCTCCGACGAAGACGAGCCGTCCGCGAGAGACACTTCCTCGATGCGAGGCGGGCGGCCGTTCCTCTCGCTAAGCGAACGAGCATAGCCGAGATCAGCGGCGTCATCCAGAGGCAGCTGAGAGGCGTTGGCTAAACGCGACGCGCGCGCGCTCTCCTGCAACACGCGGTGGTACCTGACCCGCAAAGTGTCGAGGTACTCGCGCATTGCGAAGGTAAGCTCGCCTCCCTCCTTCACTATGCGCATACGGCGCATTATGTCGTTAAGGGCACCGGTCAGGCGGACACGGCGCGCCTTCCCTGCACTAATGAGCACCTCGCGCCACGAACTCTTCAAAGCGTCCCACACTGCGGGGGAAAAGTCTCTCACACCCGCAACGGAAATCGCCAGCTGGGCACGGACTTCCGCGAGGCACATGTCATCGTGCAAGACGGAGAGGTCCATGCGCCACGTGAGGGGGCTGGCGGTGCGACCGGGCGAAGCCCGCAACACGACGCTAACTGGGAAGTGATCGCTGAGCGGCCGGGTTCCTTGCGGAAAAGGCACCACTGAGCACTCCGACAAGAGTGGTACCAAAGCGGAGGGAAGGTAGACGCGGTCTATCCTACTCGCGCTCTGGCCCCGAACCCGCGTGGCGGCGAAAAGGTCGCCATGGAGAGCGACCCACGCGTCCTGCAGCTTAAGCTGTTTCACAAGCTTGCCCAGCTCCTTGGCGTGATAATTACATGCACCGTGGCCCGGACCCCTAACATCCCGCAAGGTGTCAAGTACGCAGTTGAAATCCCCGAGGAGAATGAGGGGAACGTCATCGAGCAGGTACGACGTGATCGACCGAAAGAAGTAATTTGTCAAGCTACGCGTTACAGGCGCGTACACATTGAGAAAACGCACTCTCCGGCCATCCAAAAACACATCTACCGCGATGACGCGGCCGTCAATGCCGTAAGTGCAGTGTGCACTAGTCCTGTACGCCGGCGAGAGGAAAATCACGCCCACGCCACAACACCGTGAGTCCGTTAAAGAAAAATACGCATCAACATTGAAACGCGAACGAAAAGTCAAAACATCAGAAGCAGAGCGAAAATTGCACTCTTGCAAAAATAAAACATCAACTCGATGCGCACGCGCAAGGTGTAGCACTTCCCGCTGTTTGTCGGGGTGCCGAAAACCTTGCGCGTTAAAGGAAACGAAACGAAAAGACGCCATCATAACAAAGCAAAAGGAAAACCGCACAACAAAACAAAGCAACAGAACATGGGAACAAAGGGAAAACTGACGGACTCACGGTAAAGTTTGTCGGGCAAAGTCTGTGGGCGCGACCAAACACCGGTGCAGATGCGGCGCTCGGGGAGGCGTCGGAGCTCCGTGCGAGGGCTCCAGGCGACCGGTCTCCGGCAGCGGCGGGCAGGCGACGACACGCTGATCGATGCGTCTAGCAGTAAGGTCTGTGCGGCACACGCGGCTGGGTGAAGAATACTCCAGTCACACGCGCACACACACACTGCACAACACAAACACAGTCCGTCGTTCGCAAGCCGCGCCGGCGAGGCCGAGGCGGCTATCAGCTGATGACGTAGAGCGGTGGCGGGCGAGCGGCGCCGACTAAGCAGCGCCGAAGCCACCGCGAAGAGGGAGAGGAGGAGAGCGCGGCCGTTGCGGCCGACAAGCCGTGAAGGCGGCGCCATGGCGATTAACTTTCGGCGTCCGAGAAGTCCATCTCGGTGCCGTCGGGCGTCTTCCTCACTTTCTTGAGGGGCGCGGTCGCGCCCGAAGAAGAACCGCCGCTCTCGGTGGACGAGAGCTGCCTCTTGGCGTCGTCCGCCTGCGCCGTCTTGGCAGCGCGGCGCGTCAGAGAGAGCTTCGACGCGACAGGGCGCCTCGTAGCTGCGGCACCGGACGACGAGGCGTCCTTACCCGCGGGGGCTGGGCCGGAGACTGCCGGGAGCAGGGAACGCGGGGCGTTGTCGAGCGCCTCCAGATTAGCGGAGGGCACGTGGGGAACCGACGGCCGCTGCACGTCGGACCGCGGGGACTCGACCGCAGCCGGCTGCGGCGACGGGGCCTGGCCCTCGGAGTCAACGGTGTCGGAAGTCGAAGCCTCCGAGTCCGACTGGGCAGTGGAAACCTTCTCCGGCGACTCGTCGTCGGAGGTGAGTCCGGAAGTCGCCGCGTCAGAGGCGGCCCCCAAGGTGACGGTTGACGACTTGTCGTCGTCGTCCTCCTCCTCCGCGTCCGGGGAGAGCTCCGCAGGACCGCCAGACGCCTCAGGGTCCTCACGCGGCCAGGGTTCCTCGCCAGGCCCCCCCGACGACCTGGCAGCCGCGGAAGCAGCGGCCGCCGCGTATGACCGCGGCACGACGCAGTCAGAGGTCGGGTGGTCGCCTCCGCACCTCTTGCACACCGGCTTGCAGTTGGCGCCGATGTGTCCGTACGCGCCGCACCGGCCGCAGCGCACCGCCTTACACGTAGCGCCGAAGTGGCCCTCGGCGCCGCACCGGGAACAGACGCGCTTCTTGCCCCGGTATTCGATCATGGCTCGAACACCGGCCACCGTGAGGAAGTTCGGCGGAGCCCGGGTCATCTCGAGCTTCACCAGGCGCGTCCCGTTCCCGATGCGGTTCCTGGACTGGAAGGCGACCTCGGTGATGGCGCGCACCTTCCCGTACGGTTGGAACGCCGCGGCGAGGTCCTCGTCGCTGACGCACGGGGGGAGACGGAAAACCGTCACGTGCACCACTGGAACTCCCATTTGCTCCAGCGGCACCTCCTTTCCGGCGATGAGCAGCGAGCCCAACGCCACCATTTTCGTTGCCTTCGCCATGGAAGCCACGGCCGCCAGGAAACGGAAACCACCAAGGTGCTGCAAATACGTCAGCCCCCCGACTCCGAGCACCTCCTCGAGCGTGTCGATGAGGCGATCGGCCGGAACAGGATCCGGCACAGTAAACAAAAAGATCCTGCCAGATCCTGCACGGCGGTTCGGTCTCTTGAGGACGCCTAATAAACGCACCCCTACAATTGGTGGAGGTGCTGGGTACGTCCCCTATCAACCTGGAACTCCGGAGCCGTACGCTGCCGCCTGTGTCAACCATGCCAGATGAGACTGCCCCAACACCGGCGGCCAGTTCAACCACCGTCATTTGTTCTGGCGCCATCCGGCAGCGTGACCCTGCCCTCTTCAGTGGGACTGCCGACCAAGATGTTGACGACTGGTTGTCATCGTATGAGCGAGTGAGCAGCTATAACAAGTGGGATGACACTATCAAGCTGAGTAACGTCATCTTTTATCTCACGGACGTGGCGAACCTCTGGTTTCGAAACCATGAGGCGGACCTACCCACTTGGCCCGTATTTAAGAAGAGCTTTGCGGAAGTGTTCGGCCGCCCTGCGGTGCGCAAGCTCCGTGCCGAACAGCGCTTACGGGACCGCGCTCAACACACCGACGAGACCTTCACAAGTTACATTGAGGACATCGTTGACCTCTGCAAACGTGTCAACGCCGCCATGCCAGAAGCGGACAAGATCCACCATATCCTCAAAGGCATCGCTGACGACGCATTTCAGATGCTCCTCGCGAAAAATCCCACCACCGTCAGTGAGGTTATTAAGCTTTGCCAGAGCTACGACGAGCTCCGCAAGCAGCGCGCTTCTACACGGCGTGCCGGTGTCTGCGACGAAGCCCTCTCCACACTGGCCCTGGGCGGTACTACTCCTGAGGACTCCCCTCTTCTCAACCAAATCAAAGCCTTCGTTCGTGAAGAGGTCGCTCGCCAGCTGTCCCTCATATCCCATTTTCAAGACCCCGCCCGTCAAGTTCCTGACTCGACCCCGTCTATGGCTCCTTTTGTAGGGGTGCGTTTATTAGGCGTCCTCAAGAGACCGAACCGCCGTGCAGGATCTGGCAGCGTAGACGGGCGTAGCCAGCACCAAGAGAGCGGGGCAACTTCGTCGCCGTCAGGCGCAGCGCAGTGTCGGCGCATGGCGGTAGCGGAACCTGTCACAGTTGGCACACTACAGTTGGATTAATTCAATGCAAAAGAAGCATAGTGTAGAACTATATGGATACTAGAAAAGGCAGATCAGGAAAGAAATTTTCTATGATAACTCAAGAGGCAGTGCCCTACTTTTTGAAGCTAGGTCAGGGTGTCTTAGAACGCGCAGCTACAAAAAGAAATTTAACGAAGAAGATTACACATGTGCAGCGTGTGGTAGATCTGTGGAAACAATTGAACACCTCATACTCAAATGTGATGGTATCCATCCGGATGTCGATGCAGGCACAGTCACTCTTCCTGAGGCTCTAGGGTTTAAAGATAACAATGGTCACGTAAATAAATCTACAGTGGAAGTTAGCAAAAAGCGATTGGAGGTTTGGTGGCTGAAAAGCAGAGATGTGACATAAGGTTAGAAGTGTAGGATACAGTAAGTAATGAAGATGACGAATCTAAATTAGAATTGACAACAAAGTTGAACAAAAATAAAGAAAGAAAAGCTGAGCATGGCGCCAATTGCCACCACCCCGTTTCAAAGGGGGCGCTCCTCTCCATCCATCCATCCATCGCGCGGCATTGGATTGGAGAAACTTTATTGACCTAAAAGATCAATGGGGTGGAATGAATGGCCCCCTAACGGAGGGCGACCTGTCCCACCCACTCCGCAAGCTTGGCTTGCGTGTTCTTGTCAGGCTCCCTCAGGATCCACTCGGCGTCGAGCACTTTGCTTTGTCTACGACAGATGGCGTCACTAGGAGGTCCGCCATAGTTACTGTATATGCTACATATACAGTAACTCTAGTCCGCCATAAAGCCCCCTGATAATTTGAAAGTAGCGATACTCTCCTCCGCGCCGCGCTTTCCTCCTCGATTCTCCCCGCGCTGCGGCTGCGAGCTCTGCGCACGGCACTCTTTTTCTCCTTGGCGCCCGCAGGCCAGCCGCAGCACTGAGTGATGCGCGTGTTTTTGTGCCAGCTATGAGCTCCAGGATGGCACTAAATATGTAAAAAATTTCGAGAAACGCTTTGGGAATGTCGAAATTAACGTTCATGAGAAATTGGTTTCTTCTTTGAACTGTTTGAATGGGGAATACTGATGTAAAAAAAGCTTTCAGGCGAGCTGTGTACTGCAGCCACTTTCTAAGTCACATGGCTAGGTGTTTTACTTTGTGCACCTGTTCTAGTACGACCTCTGACTTTTTTCAAAATCGAGACGGGCCGAGGGTAATCAGCTGGTCGGTCGCTCCGGGCTGTTCGCAGGGGACGTCCCCGCACTGTAAAAAATTTTTCTTGAAAAATACAGAAATTTCCTGGCAGCTGCATTGCCAGAAAATGTCTGTCGTGTTGTGTTTTCGGTTTTTAATTTTCCCTTTTTTTAGCATACGTTTTCTGCTTTGAGTACAGAAAATGTGAAAAGTCTGTTTTCTGTTTTTCCCAGACTGTTTTTGGCTCACTTACATTTTCCGTTTTGATTCTTTTTGTCGTATTTGGTTGTTCTTGTCCGTTAAACGTCCATTATGACACGAGGTGGTTTGAGAAAAATCATGTTTATTTGAAGAAAGCAGCCAGGGGACTTTGAAAACATGAAGATTTGAAGTGGGATTATAAGCGCAGGAAATCGTGATGCCAGGCCATGCTGGCCCTTGCGGGTTTCTCCTTTGTTCCGCTGCCCAAAATTCGTAACTTTCAAGGCTCTGCTGGAAGGAAAGGGCAGGCTTAAGATTAGCATACTAAAACTGTCTTGGCCATTTAGGTCGGATAATAAATCCATAACCAATGTAATTCTACAACAATGACGGAAAGTTCTCCAATGGTGAAAAGTCAGAATTATATCGTAGGCGGCTCTTTTAATAATGCTTGAGTTCAACACTGTAGTAGTTTATAACTGCTGTCTGAAGAGCCAGTATTAGGTGTCAAATGGCGACATTTAGTGTTTTAAATATAAAAATCAACTCTTTAGGCCAATCTCACTAACGCGAGCACTCCAGATTCAATGTTAGTGCTATGTGCCGTACTTATGTGGAGCGGGGTGTCCTCTTCTATAGGACCTAGCTACTCACTGTTGTGTACGCGTCAGCAGTGGGGAATATGAAAGTCTACTCGCAAAGCGTCGCACTGCGGACCGGCCACACGCTGGTCACAAGCACAACAGCGTTCCCTCAAATTTCAAAAACTGGTTCCTAAGACAGAACGCTTCGATCAAAGCCTCAGGTGTGTACTGTCACCCTGCATTGTCGAGAAGACAACACACGCCTGCGGCGCCACTCGCCTCCGTTCTAAGAGTGGCCAAAGGCACGCGGACGGCTAGCAGCGCCACGCACTTTTATGTTACCTTTCATACTGCACGCATCTCTATTACCATCACATCAGCGCGTCCGCACATAGTTTGATCGGCCTTAACGCAGCCTCTCGCAGGCTGGGGCCTTTCTAAATAGCGTCGTCATCGAATAGATGCGTGCAAACAGTAAGAAATATCTGATAATGATAAAGATAACAATGACTAGTGCACGCGTGCACTATATTATCATTCAGTGTCAGGCGACGACAAATTCAGCAGGGCAGTATCATGCGCGGTTTACACAACAGCAGTACCACTTGGCTACAAGTCATTCATAAAAAGAAGCATAGCAGATTATCCATACAAAATAGGAGGAATTAGCACCACTTACCATCTTTCGCAAGCAGTCCGCTCGGTGAAACCACGCAGAGAACGCACGTGTTGTGCGTCTATACGACGGCAACCATCTTGAAGTGACCGTCAGCGCAGAAAAACGAGGGACCGCACAATACACAATGCACATTAACCCATGCGGAAAATTTCCTATGCTCGATGTTTTAGTGCAGAAATATACAAACTGAATTATAATCAGTCGATTGCATTTTTAAAGCAAGCTTTTCTAAAGCGGAAGGCCACGTGACTGTTAGTTCGGGTGCAGCTGCTGTGAGAACAGAAAACGTCTGTTTTATTCAACAGCACGTTTCTGTCCTGGGTCGCTAACAGAGATTTTCTGTGCGGCTACCGAAATTTTCTGTAAAATGTGTGTAATTTTACACGCATTTTTTACAGTGCGGTGAGGCGGAGCGTCGCGCCACGTGAGAGCGCTCCGTCACTCTCGTCCGCTGTTTCGGGAGTGTCGTCATCGCTGGAGGAGGACCGGTCTGGCGAACTTGTCAGGGAGATCGGCGAGGACCCGGAAGTTCTGCGAGTCGGTAGACACCGTGTCTGCGGTGTGCTCCGGCTGCTCCTCCGTGGGGCTGCAGGCTCTGAATCGGCCGGGGTTTCCGACACGTGCTCCGCCTGATTGGCAGGCGTGTCGTCGTCCTAGCTTGGCGCGGTCTCAGCAGGGGGCGCCGTCGCCGGGGCAGGATCCTGCGGCGGTTGCATCGCTGGCGGTGCCGGCTTCTTCTGGGGGCCGCTGGAAGCGGCCGCCGCCGCGTAGGAGCGCGGGCGCAGGCAGTCAGCCGTCGCATGGGCTCAGGAGCAGCGTCGGCAAGCCGTGTCACATCCAGCCGTTTCATGGCCGAACTCGTCGCAACGGGCGCACCGCGGCGTGCGGCAGGCGGCGCCGACGTGTCCGTCTAGGCCACAGGGATAGCGTACCTTAGGACGACCCAGTAGTCGAACATAACGCGGTGACCCTGCATGGACATGAAGTTTGGTACCGCCTGCTTCATCTCTATCCTGACGAGGCGCTGGCCGTTGCTCACGTGGCGTCGCTCCTTCAGCGTTGGATGGGAGATCTCGAGCACCTTGCCGTAGGGGCTCAGTGGCGATGCCAGCGCCGCGTCCCCGACGAACAGCGGCACCTGGAATGCCGTCACGTGGACCACGCAGGGGCCCACGCAGGGGACAGAGGTTCCGTTCACAGGGAACGATCCCTCCGCTAGGAGCTTCTGCGCCGCCGCAGCCCGACGACACGGCGATGCAAAACTTGAACCCTCCTTGATGCTGGAGGCTTTCTAGCCCTTTCGGGCCGACAATGAACTCGATGCCGTCGACATTGTCGTCGGCCGTGGCGTCCGCGCTCAGCGCGAACGTGAAGCAGTGCGCCTTGGGTGAGGCGCCCGGAACTCCGGACCGGCAGGACCGGAAAACGCCATGGTGCAAGCCCCCTCAGGGACGACGACATCGAAGGCATGAGGCTTTGTACGTGGCTGGCTCGCCATATTGAGGCGCCCGCCACCGGGCTCAGGTGGCCTCGGATCGGAGATTCACGAAGGAGCGCATGCACTCATTCGGCGAGCTGACGCAGGCCTACAGAGCCTCACGCAAGCTCTACCCCCCGCCGCACCTCTCCCTAGATAACAAACAAGCAACACTCTGGCGCAGACTACAGAGAGAGAGAGAGAAAAAACTTTATTTACAGAGGAATTCGGGGCACGCCCCAGGGTCCCCGCACGACCCCACTGCACTCAAGACACACTCTCTTCTCTCACCCCTTACCCCAGCACACTATCATCCCTCCTTCCCCAATCCGGCATGCGCCCTATGCCCAGAACCCTTCGCCTCTTCCCTCCACATCCTTTCACTCTGCCCGGCGGACCCTCGCCCGCGGGACCTAGAGAACCTGGGGTCGTGCGGGGACCCTGGGGCGTGCCCCGAATTCCTTTTTGCAATAAAGTATTTTCTCTCTCTCTCTCGAAACGTCGAACACCAGCCACTGACGCAAGCCGGCGGCCGGAACACACACCGAAGCGACGAGTCGACAACTACACCATACCACGTGACTTGGAGTTGTGTATTCGCTGAGCGAGAAAAGCGGAAAATGCTGTTGATTGGAAACGCTACTCCGTTGTTGTTGTTGTTGTGACTGAGAGAAGGATGAAGAGGAAATTGCACGGGCCTGCTACTGGCTCTAGCCAAGCCACCACCGCTGCCACGTGCAGATAGAGGAGAGTTAAAAGATCAGAGGAAAGAGAAAAAGGAAAGAAAAGACGCGCGTCGCAGCAACAACTGCGTCCGCCGGAGCGGACGCTGCTCAAAAAGAAGCGGCCGAAGCCACGCTCGCCGAAGCGTTGAAAGATGCCAACACGACATATTCTCAAACACGCAGAGCAGCACGGCTTAGTTGATAAATTTTGTGCAAGAGCGTGGTTTACTGGCACGACAAAATTCGAGCAGAGGCAAAACTCGCATTATAATGGGTTCTTGTGTGCAGACCTTTTAGTAATGTTCTAAACACGAGTGCAGAAATTTCTCAGTTTAGGAGCCTTTGCACAGGTTTCACTACATCGTTCCTCTGGAATGGGCAGCTCCTGTCCGCAAAACAAGGACCCGAGCGGCGCGGTTTGGGTGTACACCGAGATGTAAGAACATTTCCGCGCCCTTTCCTTTCCTGAATACCAATTTTCCATCTTTTCCAATCCCACCCGGAGGCCACCACACGTGCCACGCGCTACATAGAGGCACTGGAAAACAGTAGTGTAGTCGTCAGGCGGCTGCACGATTGCCCAACCAAAGATTGCACGCTCGCATGATCACCTCGGGAACGGCGCCGACTATACTTTGTGGAAATTTCTCCTTATCGAATGCGCTCCGCTGTCGTAAGACACCGCAAAACCCCTTGAAGCGCCTCCTGCAAGGCACGCTTCATCAGTCGCCACTGCTGCCGATTACAAGATCAACGTCATGCAACATTCGCAGTCGACGTTTAGCATGCGACGACGTCACTTCTAGAACAAATCTACCGTAGCGGAAGTTGCTACCGACGCGTGCATTGAACTGGAGCTTAAATGCGATTGCACCCATAAGGAAACAATGCGCTGAAAATTAGAGCGGCATATAAAATGTGCAAAAATGCCAACGACACAGAGCGAAGGACAACAGCAGAAAAACGAAGTATCACGTAAACTCTGCACATGTGGGTGGGAGGCGATAGCGCGTACATGCCGCATGTTGAACCCCGAGAGCAAGCGCTCGTGACGCTGTCTGATAAGATACGTAAGTCTGTGCCCACAGATTTCAGGACAATAAGGCATTAACTGTGACCCTCCCATGACTTAAGGAAGCGAAATCGTCGTTCCGTTGCACATGGCGTTCCCATAATCATTTCGCGTGACAGTTAGCAGATGTCATGCGCCGTGTACAGGCCTCGGGTAAACACGAGAAACTTTATCTGACGGAGTATGCAGGTCGTTCAGTCAAAAGCCGCCAGTGTCTTAGGTGTAAAGCTGTGGGCACCGCGCGCCGGAAAAAATCTTCATGAACACAACTTGGTGCTGAATGTTCTGGAATGCGTGATATTATTCAGCTTTTCGTGCCGCATAAACTTAAAAATTCAGTTAGAACGTAGCTCACGGCAGGGGTTCAAACCGGCGACCTATAATCGTGGCTGCGTATCATGCGCGAATCCGTTGTCCACCAAGTCAAGTGAGAGTGTGACTCCGTGTTACGGCGTCATTTCCTTTCCTAAAAAATAATTTTCCGCAACACCTAATATACAGTCCGTTAAGTCGAAAATCCGCTGGCTTCGTAGCTCAAGTTGTCGGCACCACGCGTAGGAAATAAAATACTATCATGGCAATCGTTTGCCCCCGATTGTTCCGGTATTCGTGATATGACTCAGCTTTTTGTGCAACATAAACTTATTAATTCAGTTAGAGCATTCCTCACGGCAGAGATTCAAACTGGCGACCTATAATAGAGGGCTGCGTATTATGCGTGGATGCGTTGTCCAGTAAGTCAAGTGAGAGTGTTACAGCGTGTTACGACGTCCTTTCCTTTCCTCTAAATACTTTTACGCAGCATCTGATACAGCCCGTTCCGTTGAAAACCCTCTGGCTGGATTGATAATTAAACAACAATTCATTTACCCTAATTCACCTTTCGTCCCGCCGCGGTGGCTCAGTGGTTACGGCGCTCGGCTGCTGACCCGAAAGACGCGGGTTCGATCCCGGCCGCGGCGGCCGAATTTCGATGGAGGCAAAATTCTAGAGGCCCGTGTAGTACTGTGCGATGTCAGTGCACGTTAAGGAACCCCAGGGAGCCGAAATTTCCGGGGCACTTCACTAGGGTGTCCCTCATATCCTGAGTCGCTTTGGGACGTCAAATTAACCCTAACAAATCAAACCGAATTCTCCTTTAATTAATTTCAATTGTATCATTAACTCACATATACCCACAATAATCCACCTTAATTTATAATTAATTCACCTTAATTATCTCTAATGTACCTCTATTCATCTTCAGTTACCACTGGCGTTTCTATAATTTGTTATTAATGATTAGATTTCGATTAACTGCATAGCCCCCATCGTTTCACCTCGGAATTGATTTCGCACATTCCAATTTTGCGCCGCGAGATGGCTCCGCCCACATTTCCGGTCACGTGGGCCGATCACATGGAACATTAAATGGTGTGTTATGTGGCACCGCACTTCCGGCGATTCAAACTTCGCGCTCCTTCCGGCCATGCCACGCCTATATTTGGTAACTTTTTTGGCTCTAATTACCTATTCATCCGATCGGCACCAAAAATTGTTCCGTAGCATCCTCGCATCATTCACCTTCGATTATAACCACTTCTGAGACGATATCTATTTATAAAAGCGTAGCTTTTTGGGCTTGTTGGTGCATGATCATAGCGATATAATAGCGCAGAGTAGGACAGGACACACAAAGAAGACACTAACAACACGAGCGCTAACTTCCAACAAAATTTTTATTTCACACATGCAACATATTTAACACCAAAACCACGTCATCATCTGTGCTATCAGTAACGTTGTCTGATAAATAATAGCTCTTTATCCGATAAAAAGATAGAAGGAGTGCTTATACATGTCTCTCTCGAAGAATTTATCCTCTCTGCTTCAATTATTAACCGCGTGGTCATGTCCCTACTTTTTGCAAGGACAGCAGTTTTCTCAAAAAATGGTTTGCATGTTTTAAATTCGCATAAATGAATGTGATCAACAAGTGATTTCTCTTTCCCGTTCTTGACGTCGCGTGCGTGTTCCATCAATCGCTGATTGAGGCATCTCCCCGTCTGGCCGATGTAATGGCCCCCGCATGATAACGGTATTTTATACACGACACCTTCAATGGATGACACATACGCCTTCTGATGACGAGTCGTGCATCCACGTGTTCTGTTGCTGTTGCTTTTCCCAATCTTGCACAACGAGGCAAGTTTTTTGGCGCCGAAAATACGACAGTTGCGTTTGCCCGCTGTCCAATCCTTTTCAGATTATGTTGCATATGTTGCATGTGTGAAATAAAAATTTTGTTGGAAGTTAGCGCTCGTGTTGTTCGTGTCTTCTTCGTGTGTCCTGTCCTACTCTGCGCTATTATGTCGCTATAATCTATTTATAGTTGCCCGCAATCGCTGCAGACACGCCTTTCATCACAGAAAACCGCCGACCTAGCCTAGTAATGCGTTCGCGTTCATAAAAAAAATGATTGGTCATCAGGAAAGCAAAGGCGTGGCAACTATCTCACCTCTCGGTAGACACCTCAACAGCGCTCATCTAGAGACTATAACAGCACCATGAGGGAAGGAATGAAAGTGAGAGTGAAAAAATTAGCTGCGGTTTAACTACTTCTGAACCTGGTTAAAGAGCGAAAGCTATGGCGTATCGGGACACTACACGCGGCTTAGCGTCTGTAACATTGTGTGCGTTCCGGACACTGCGCAGGCAGCGCGCACGCCCTGCCACCCTGGCAGGTGGCAGTTAATGGTTGGTCGCGAGAGTTTGCTCACTCAATGAACAATTCGGCCCATTGCTGCAGTGCCGCGTGCCTGCCATAACGTTTGCAGCGCTAACGCATGCAGCCCACATCTCTCTCACCACCCCACCTGCCTCAAAGCGTGATCCAGGCACCCACTGACCGAGGTAGTCAGTTATGCCCATTTCCTTTCCTTTAAATCATCGCAGTATAAAACGTTGTCAACGCCAACGCCAATGAACACCGACGGCCTATGGCTTCAGTGCCGCGTTTCTGCCACAACGTTGCCAATGCCAGCGCAAGCAGGGCACATGTGTCACTACCGCCATGTAGGTTAAAGCACAACTGAGGGCGTCACTGTCCCAGGGGGCCACTTGTGCGCATTTCCTTTGCTTTCGAAGCTCTTCATCGGTTTCCTAGCTGCATCGTCATAATCAACAGCCTGACTACGCCCACTGCAGGGCAAAGGCCTCTCCTATATTTCTCCAATTAACCCTGTCCTTTGCCAGTTGCGGCCACCGCATCCCCGCAAACTTCTTTATCTCATCCGCCCACCTAACTTCTGCGCCGCTTGCCTTCTCTTGGAATTCACTCCGTTACCCTTAAAGACCACGGCTATCTTGCCTTCGCATTACGTGCCCTACCCAAGCCCATATCTTCCTCTTGATTTCGACTAGGATGTAATTAAACCGTGTTTGCTACACTTGAGTGCAGTGGGGTCGTGCGGGGACCCAGGGGCGTGCCCCGAATTCCTGTGTAAATAAAGGTTTCTCTCTCTCTCTCCGGCACCCACTCCGCCCGCTTCCGATCTCTTAACGTTACACCTATCATATTTATTTCCATACATCGCTGCGTTGTCCATAGCTAAAGTTAAACCCTGTTCGTTAGCTTCCACGTTTCTGCCCCATACGTGAGTGCCTTTTCTCTTGAGGGATATCGGTAAACTGTCATTCACCTGGCATATGCGCTCCATCCTATTCTTATTCTTCTAGTTATTGCCCTCTCATGAGGCGGATTCCAGTACCCCGTTATCAATTGCGAACTGCTTTGCACGTGCTACAACATTGCGTTGCATTTCTATGTTACTTTTCCGACCGACATTTCTGCTCAGCCTGTCTAACTCGTTGATCATTGTTTGTCGTTCATGTCACATTTGGGAACGTATATTCAGATGTTCCCTCGGTTACGAAACACTTACGCAGAGAAAACTGGGAATCCGACATTAGGGGTTGATTGGAGCGACTACTGTGTTGAAAGCTGCCAGCACGACATATTCTAGAACACGCATAGCTGCACAGCGTCGTTGGTAACTTCTGTACAAGAGCGTGAATTTTCTTGCGAGACAAAATCCGTGCAGAAGCAAAACTCGCATTAAATAGGCGCTTTTGTGCAAACCTTTTAGTAATGTGTTAAACACGCGTGCATAAGTTTCTCCTTTAAAGAGCATTTGCACAGGTTTTACAACATCGTTCCTCAGGAATGAGGAGCTCCTGTCCGCACAGCAAGGAGGCGAACGGCGCGGTTCGGGTGTGCACCGGGATGAGAGACAATTTAGGCGCCCTTTCCTTTCCAGAATAATTATTTTCCAGTTTTTCCGCTCCCGCCCGGAGGCCACCACACGTGCGGCGCGCTACACAGAGGCACTGGAAGGAAGGCAAAAGTTTTTTTTACTTCAGTACTTTTTGCGCGGTTTTGGGAATCTTCAGAGACGTTCTATCCTTGGTTGTATCCCCAGGAGTCTTCTTTGTCGACGTCGTCGACCTCTCATCAATGGTCGGTTGCCCTCAGTCCAGGGCTATGCTGGCCACTGTCGGCCCCTGACCACTGTCAGCCGCCCCTTCTCCCTGTTTTTTATTGCGCAAGCAATACTGCGCCAGGTTTCGAGCCGTCCCGTGGGCCCCGGCGGTGGCCACGGTGTACTATCGGGGACAAAAGTGGTATAGTCCACGCGGCCGGAGCCGAGCAATGAAAAACTGCGTTGCAACGCCATCTACAGGATGCATCTCTGACCCAGATAGCTTTATGATCCGCAGGCATGTCGCTTGGCTCGCTTGAATGTTTCAAAAATGCGCTGCTTCCACGACAAGTTAGCCACGCGCGCACGGGCATTTGATCCCATCATGACGGTGCGCGCGCCGGCCAAGGTCAATTGAAATAGGTCGCGAAGCCGGAGCCTGAATGCGGTCCAGAACCAAGTGCTAGCGACATCTACCTTGCGCCGGCTCTCAAGCCATATCTCGAACGCGCGTTGAAGAAAAGAAGACACAAAATGAAAAGAGGGCCACCAGATTGCTACTGCTGCGGCGCCGCTCACCATTTTGGCGAGGAAAGGCACGAAACATTGAAACGAGTCAAGGGACATGCCTGCTGATAATAAAGGTCACAGATTGGCTGTCTGGGTCCGAGATTCCGCCTGCAGATGGCGTTGAAACGCATTTTTTCGTTTTTCCGGCTCCCGCCGCGTGGAATATACCACTTTTGTCCCTGATAGTACCTTGAACAGCATTGCTTCAGCCACGCTCCGCCAGATGGCAGCGCCGTCAGCGCGCCGCGCTGACGGAACCATATAAGCTATTTCTGGAACCATGTAAGCTGGTTGGGAGAAACAAATCAAAGAAAGCAGGAACAGATTAAAGATGCTGAGGGAAAATGTTTACAGGGAGACGATGTGGTGGACAACATTACGTCATTTATAGCTGCGTCTTTTAGCAACGACAATGGGGCAATCTCCCCAAGTGAAGCAGCAACACAGGACAGCACAATAGAGAAAAGCTTAGAACTGACTAGTCTTAACTGGAAAAAGGCGGAAGCAAATATTCCTAAAACCACATCCGCAGGGACAGATGAAATTCCAATTAAGCTGGTTAATGAACTTGGCCCAAGAAAAAAGGAAGCACTGATGAAAGCATTGGAGATAGTCATAACAAATAAGTAAATTCCGCACAGCTGGAGACAGAGTAAAAGGAATTTGATTTATAAAGAAAAAGGAGATAAGTTGAACATAAAATCATTCTGTCCGATTACGATAACCTCTGTTATGTACAGGCTGGCAATGCAGGCGGTGAAATTAAAAAGGAATTAATGGGTTGAACGTAATCGGATACACGGAGAACTTCAGAATGGGTACAGAAGGGGTAGCTGCTTAGATGATAGCGTGTTCGTGGTTACCCAATGCATAGAAATAGCCAAGGCGGAAAACAGACCTCCGTATTTAGCCTTCCTGGACATAAGCGGTGCATACGATAACGTGAACAGGGAACTCCTGTGGAGCATATTTAAAAATTGATTTTCTACAGGAAATCTACCGAGATAATAAAGTTGAAATTACATGGGAAGAGAAAAAAAGTACCATAACTGTGGGGGTGCACAAAGGATTAAGGCAGGGTTGTCCTCTATCACCGCTGCTGTTCATGCTTTATGTGATAAATATGGAAAGAAGGCTACAAGAAAGTAATCTAGGTTATAATCTGTCGTACAGATGAGGCTTAAACGTAGTTGAGCAGCGACTCCCGGGTTTAATGTATGCGGAATATATTGTACTGTTAGCAGGTAGCCAGGAACATTTACAAACTTTGATTAATTGTTCTGGAGACGGAGGAGACGCTCCAGGACTCATTTTTAGCGCAACTAAGTCAGGTGTGATGATTTTCAACGATACAACTGATCAGGTGCTTACAATACAAGGGCACGAAATACCCAAAGTGGCCGAATACACATACCTTGGGATATCGCTAAACGAAGGGCACATATACACGGAAAAGCATGAACAGGCTCTTAGGGCAAAAGGACGAAGAGACGCCGGGATAATGAAACATAGAGCATTATGGGGGTACAACAAATAGGAAGTACTGAGAGGTATTTGGAAAGGAATAATGGTGCCGGGGCTTACTTTCGGCAATGCGGTTCTGTGCTTAAGGGCAGAAGTTCAGTCGAGATTAGACGTAAGTCAGAGAGCAGTTGGAAGATTAGCTCTAGGTGCCCACGGCAAAACCACAAACGAGGCAGTACAAGGAGATATGGGCTAGGCATCGTTCGAAGCACGGGAAGCTAAGAATAAAATACTATACGAAGAACGCCTGAGGAAATTGGACGATAACAGGTGGGCAGCTAAGGTATTTAAATACTTATACAGAAAGAGCGTTGACTCACAGTGGCGGAAAAGAACTTGAAAACTACCCAGTAAGTATGCCGGTCATGAGGACGGAGAAAGAAAGAGCATTAAATAAGTTAAAATCGCGGAAGTTAAAAATTGGATTAATTCAATGCAAAAGAAGCATAGTGTAGAACTATATGGATACTAGAAAAGGCAGATCAGGAAAGAAATTTTCTATGATAACTCAAGAGGCAGTGCCCTACTTTTTGAAGCTAGGTCAGGGTGTCTTAGAACGCGCAGCTACAAAAAGAAATTTAAAGGGGTGGAGACACCAAATTTTGAAGCTATAAAAAGCCTGCTATGGGATTCCTATGTATGCAAGGGCAGTCACTGCCAGGTGTTGGACGCAGCAAACGTTTAAAAAATATTTTAATTCGGTTCCAAAGATTACCTAAATGCTCACTCTCACGACCTAGACCCATTCGCTAGCGCCATCAACCATGACGTCACAAGGGGTGTAGAAAAATAAAGTTTTAGTGACGTCATACCAAAATACAGTGACGTACGATGAGCGGGGCACAGCCGCGTGAGCGCAGTCGACGCACCAGCGAGCCGCGTTTGCTGCTAACCGCCACTCGCTCGGTTTGCGGCGCGCCGTTGCGAACAGCGTCGCAACGTCCGATTGCAGCTCGTTGCCTGCGTCCGGCCTGCTAGATGTCAACGGCGGGCCGCTCGCGGCAACAACGACGGGAAGCGGCAGCCAATGCGAGCGCGGAGAGCGGCAGCGTCATGATGACATAGGGCGCACTCCTTGGAGCCGGGCGGCCTGCGCCAGTCTTCGTGCCGAACGCCGGCATCTGAAGAACGCGATAGTATTGTTTGTTCACGTTCATAGCAAACCCTGGGATATATGAATATCAAAAATGCATCGTTTGTGACGATCGTTGGCAAATACCGAGTTCCTGGTAGAAGTGATGACTGCGATGCAAGCAAATTTCATCCCATAGCCGGTTTTGTGCTGCTGCTACCTGGTGCGGTTCGCCTGCCGTCTGCTAGCTCTGTTGCTGAAGACGTCGTGGAAATCGAGCATATCTTTTATTATGGGACGAGTTCACAGTAAAGGGGTGCCGAGCGGAGCACGTTTCTGAGCGCTGGCCAGTCCCGAAGCTCCCTCAGCTGCGGAGTCGATATCGAAAGCAGCTAGGCCTAGCGACGACTAGGGCAGTCTGGGACCAGCGCGCAGGTCGTCGGCCGGCGTTGCCGCAGGCAGTGTCGCTGCCGAAAGATCCACTTTTAGCACAGATGCATGCTGTCGTATCTCGAATCTAGAAAGCATCCTTTCTGGTGGCATGGCTGTTTGTATTTTCTTGTGCGGACGTGAAGTACGCCGAGTCTGCCGGCCGGTAGGTCAGCCTGGATACTGTCTGCCGACGTCATAAAAGCGAGCTAAAGAGTGTTCTTGACGTAAATAATAAACCATTGGACAAGAAATGTGAAAAAAGTGTCATTTTTGAGGATCGCTGACCAATACTGAGCTGCTAGTAGAGGTAACAACTGTGATATGAGCAAATTTCTCACAACCGCGCCTAGCAGCTGCCGCTGGCGCGACGTCGGGGTCCGGCTCGCCTGGCGCCCGCTAGCTCCGCTGCCGAAGGCGTCGAGAAGATTGACCATACTATTATTTTATTGTGAGATGATTCTGTTAACACAACAGCTATTTGTGAAAAGTAGGCCTTTTATTATAGCGCAGGCGACTTCCGAAGCGCCGGCCGCTTGCTAAACAGGCTATAGGCCTAGCGACGACCACGGCAGCCAGGCAGCAGCAGAGCTCGTCGCCCGGAGCGCCCGCGAGCGGTGCCGTTGCCGAAAGCTCCCAACATAAGCAGACATGCTTTCTCGCTGCTCGAGTTTAGCTGGCAGTTCTGATAACAAGGCGATCTTGTCTTGTGATATTTGTACACCATCCCAAGCAGCGCTCAGGTACTGCTGCACGGCAGCGAAGTGTGACACCGGTTGTGGGCGCAGCTTGGGTAGAGCGGCGCAGCGATGCTTACTGGCATTTTGCAAAGTGTTTCGCATCCTCACGCGAACCCGCGAAGGCGATATTAGCGTGCGAACAAAAAAAAAGTCGATGTCCTCACTCGTTGGAATCAGATCTGTCAGAATCCGAGCTGCTGGGACTAGACGTGCAGTTGTTTGTTTTCATATGCGCTGGTCAGCACGTGTGTGGGAAAGCAGACGATGCAGCAGTAGGTGCGTCACAACTTTTGTGGGCCCACGTGACCAAGCGAAGCAGTTGATCTTCCCCCTCTGTGACGTCACTGTACAACTCGGCGTTCCGAAACCGAAACCGAAAATCGTTCACCTAAAAATGCTATAATAAATTATTCACTGTGAATATATGAATCTTTGAGTGTGTATCATGCTTCCTGGAGCCATAAGAAACGTTTGCAACTAAGAACGCGCGAACCATAAATTTGGTGTCTCCACCCCTTTAACGAAGAAGATTACACATGTGCAGTGTGTGGTAGATCTGTGGAAACAATTGAACACCTCATACTCAAATGTGATGGTATCCATCCGGATGTCGATGCAGGCACAGTCACTCTTCCTGAGGCTCTAGGGTTTAAAGATAACAATGGTCACGTAAATAAATATACAGTGGAAGTTAGCAAAAAGCGATTGGAGGTTTGGTGGCTGAAAAGCAGAGATGTGACATAAGGTTAGAAGTGTAGGATACAGTAGGTAATGAAGATGGCGAATCTAAATGAGAATTGACAACAAAGTTGAACAAAAATAGAGAAAGAAAAGCTGAGCATGGCGCCAATTGCCACCACCCCCGTTTCAAAGGGGGCGCTCCCATCCATCCATCCATCCATCCATCCATCCATCCATCCATCCATCCATCCATCCATCCATCCATCCATCCATCCATCGCGCGGCATTGGATTGGAGAAACTTTATTGATCTAAAAGATCAATGGGGTGGAATGAATGGCCCCCTAACAGAGGGCGACCTGTCCCACCCTGTCCGCAAGCTTGGCTTGCGTGTTCTTGTCAGGCTCCCTCAGGATCCACTCGGCGTCGAGCACTTTGCTTTGTCTACGACAGATGGCGTCACTAGGAGGTCCGCCATAGAGTTACTGTATATGCTACATATACAGTAACTCTAGTCCGCCATAAAGCCCCCTGATAATTTGAAAGTAGCGACACTCTCCTCCGCGCCGCGCTTTCCTCCTCGATTCTCCCCGCGCTGCGGCTGCGAGCTCTGCGCACGGCACTCTTTTTCTCCTTGGCGCACGCAGGCCAGCCGCAGCACTGAGTGATGCGCGTGTTTTTGGGCCAGCTATGAGCTCCAGAATGGCACTAAATATGTAAAAAATTTCGAGAAACGCTTTGGGAATGCCGAAATTAACGTTCATGAGAAATTGGTTTCTTCTTTGAACTGTTTGAATGGGGAATACTGATGTAAAAAAAGCTTTCAGGCGAGTTGTGTACTGCAGCCACTTTCTAAGTCACATGGCTAGGTGTTTTACTTTGTGCACCTGTTCTAGTACGACTCTGCTTTTCTTTTGTTTATAGCGTGAAGTCTGACACCACGCTAAAACTTCGGAAAACAACCCAGGCTGTTGCTTTGAACTTCAAGATCAGAGAAGTTCAAAGCGGGACTTAGTCTATTTCGCTACTGTCAAGCTATCTGTCTAAGCATCGTATATGTCACGTGATCGAAGGTGAGTTTGGATCATTGGTTAATTATACACTTATTTTGACCAATTACTGGGCCAAATAATTGATAGTAAATTGCAATTAAAACTCAAACTTGCGCTGCAGCATCGAGTCATATACCGTTGGAAAGCTTAGGCCAAGTGTACTGACACTGTGCTAATTAGCGATCCTCATTAATCTGCGTTAATTAGTTAATTTTATGTAAACCAAACTTTTAGCTAGACGATTAAGTCATATACCGTTGAAAAACTTAGGATGAATGAAAATGCTCTGAATTAGTTAGCGATAACTATTAACTAGCGTTAATGAGCTATATGCAATCAAAACCACATTTGCATTATAGCATTGAGTCATACGAGGTCTGTTAGAAAAGTATCCGACCTTTGGCCGTAGAAAAAAAACTTGCATAACTGGAGCGTTCCAAACCTAGTCACATTCAAAGTAGTCTACTTGGGACTCCACACACTTCTCCCAGCGGTGCTGCCATTTTGGGAAGTATTCCGAAAAGGCCCCTTTCGGAATGGAGTTTAGCTCAGCTGTCGTTGCAGCCATAATGTTCTTCCTTGTCTGAAATCGCGCTCCTTTCAATGGCCTTTTGATTTTGGGAACCAGCCAGAAATCGCAGGGGCCATATCAGGAGAGTAAGGAGTCTGTTGAACTACAGGAGTCTGGTTTTTCGCCAAAAAAGTCTGAATCAAGTGCGAGGAATGTGCGGGAGCATTGTCGTGATGGATGCGCCACTTTCCTGTTGACCTCAACTCCGGGTTCTTGGGCCGCACAGCATCACGTAGGCAACAAAGGACATCCCTGTAGCACTCTTTGGTCATTGTTTGACCCTTTGGAGTGCGTACTCGTGGTCTGCCACACAGAGGGTGCCAAAGAAAGCAGTCAGCATCACTTTCACATTGCTGCGCACTTGGCGGGCCTTCTGAAGTCTTGGTGACGTGGAATGCTTCCACTGTGACGACTGGGATCTGGTTTCCGGGTCGTACCTGTACACCCAAGACTCGTCACCAGTTATTATGATGTTGATTAAGTCGGGGTCACTGTTTGCGGAATCCAGCATGTCCTGTGAGACTTCAACACGAAGCTGCTTTTGCTCCACCGTGAGCAGCTTCGGCACGAATTTCGCCGCAACTCTCTCCATGGCCAAATCTTCGGTGATAATGGGATGTGCGGAAAAATTGCTCATGTCCACCTCTTCCTCAATTTCTCGGATAGTCACGCGACGGTCCCGAATCACCACAGCGTTCAGTTCGGCAATGACCTGGTCATTTCGGCATGTTGATGGCCGACCGGAGTGTGGCTCGCTCTCCACCGATGTGCGGCCATCTTTAAATCAATTGTACCACTGCTTAATCTGTGTGCTGCTCATAGCATCTTCACCGAAAGCCGTCTGAATATTCCGAATGGTTTCCACTTGGCTGTCGCTCAGTTCATGACAAAATTTGATGGAGTAGCGCTGCTCCTGTCACTCCGCCATTTTCCTTGCAATAAAAAACCGACGATAGCACTGCGCACCGCCTCACTCAAATGCTGCGTCCCAGCGACTGACGCTATCGGCAGGCGGGAAAAAATTCTTGCATGCGCACGAAGGTTCAAGGTCACGCGATGCAAGCGCGCTGGTTTCATATCCATCAGGTGTTCGCAAAAAAAAATAAAGTCGGATACTTTTCTAACAGACCTCGTATACCTTTCGGAAGCTTAGGTCGAGTGCAAATGAGCTGTGCTAGTTATCGAACCGAATTAATTAAGGGCAAGTGTAAACGTATTATGCTAGCTAGTCAAACTTAAAGATAAACCTCACAATAACAGAGCTAGCGCTCTAACTAGGCTTAGCACGAATTGCTTCGAAATGTTTTTCTTTGCTTGTGGATACTTCCGTGCAGTAGGTCTTATTTAGCGTGCACTCGCTTACAATAAATAAGTCATGAGTGCAGCTTCCGCCCATAGGTTTGTCTCGTCAGTGGGGAAAATGGCTTTTGCACTCTAGTCTGTTCACTCCATAAAACAGTTGCGCACTTTCTATGCGATCAAGGAGCGCGGACAACCATTCATCGAACATTATTAGGCACTGGTCTCAACGAAGCTTAAGAACATACCCAGTATACCTGTGAGAGAATGCATTCTATATCTCTAGGGAAGACAAACGCCTCTCGATAATGTAACACTATACTTGACACCGAATTAGGGGATATTAAAGAAAATGAGAGCGTGGTCAGCAGGATGATTTATTTTCACGCATGCACAAAAACGTTGACAAGGTACACGTAACAGACGGGAGTATCACATAATATTCAGCATCTACGCGAGTGCAGGAATGTGGTATGCAGTACTGATCACAGTTGAGAAAAATTTGCTGAAGGAAATACAAAAGATGGTTTATGTTATTGCTCAAATCAACGTCACTTTGTACGTGTATACAGCAGTTTCATGCAACCGAAAGTTGACAGACAATGGGATCTTACGCTAAAAGCTTGTCTCTTAAAAATTCCTTCCTTCGCTTCGGGACAGGTCGGTGAGAGAAAATTGTCGGAACTGCGTTGGGCCTCAGTTTTTTTCCCCAGTTCGTGTAATATTCGTGGCTCAAACTGGTCTTCAGTGAAATGTAGCTAGAACATAGAGCGATGAGTTAACCACTCAGGCAAGATGAAAAAAAAATCTGCTTGCATACAATTTAAATGAGTAATATGTCACAGTGCTAGGAATTGTTGCTCGCAAAATGTTCCCCTATTTTACGTCATAACCATAATCATTATTGATTGTTTAAGCTTCGGAAATACAGCAAATTGATACAATGATTCCGTCTGATTTTACATCGATGGGAAAAGCTTTCCCGCAGGAACAGATAACGCGGAAGCGCTTTTAGAGCTCCAGCTTTCAAAGCGAAGGTTCGCGGCCAACGCCTAGTAGCCATGATCAAAGTGAAGCCTGTGTGATCATGGGAACACCCCCGGCACATTGGCCGTATCCCTGATAAAACCAAACCATACTTGTTAACCCACTCATGCGTGGAAGCATGGCAAGACATATTGAAGAGTTAAAAAAAATGCAGTACGAACTAGCTAGCGCTCATTACCCGCAATACCATGGGTGTACTTGCCAATGAGTTTTTCAGGGCGAACATTCATTGTTCCTTAGTAACCGACACAAGTACAAGCTGGAAGTACTAGCTCCTCTACAAACCACAATTTCGAATTTTAGTAAATGAGGCAAGGGATCCTAGCATATTGCGACAAATGCAATCGAGAGGCTGTACCTTCCCACATATCATTGACAGCAGAAAACAGACCATATTGCCGTATTTCTGACTGTGCAGATGTCGACAGCGTATCATATGATGAAGCCTCACAGAATATTCAGCGTGCGGCAAAGGACAACCTCATTTTTATGCAACGAACAAGTTGCCGCCGCAAAAACATTAAGGAGGCAGCAGGAAGAATTCAGGGGGCACTTTGGCTTTCTAAAGTGCTTCAAGGCGAAAGCGTTTCCTGGCGCATTGTTCTTTATTTGTCATATTTTTTTTTCATTTAATTTTTTTAATTTTTATTTGTTTCTCTTTTTATTTATATTTTTCATTTTATTTATGAAACCAATGGATACACTAGACGCCCCTTTATTCATGCCCAAACCCTGAGCCTTCGTGGCGGAGTGGTAGCATGTCCACTTGAAATGCCAAAGCCCCTGGTTCGATTCCCAGCCTCGACACAGTTTCATTTTTAAGTGGTGGCGCCGAAACGCGGACAAACTTGCTAACATTCCTTGGCAATGACAGTATGAGGCATTAAAGGCTTTCGCATTAATAGAAAACGCAGCGTCAGGTGGCGCGTTATTACGGGCAGTGAGAAAGGCGCCTTGCCTCGCAAACAACGCTGTTCTTTGTAGGAATAAAGTTCTTTCGGCCAATATTGTGAAGCCACTGTTTCTTGCGCAAGCAGTCACGCTTGCCTTGATGTATCATGAATACCGCATAACCATCTTCAGGCCGTTTGCTGCAGTTGCACGCGCAACAGGACGGCATATCGCATGCACGTTGCAATAAAAGCACAGAGCGTAATACTCGCTCGCCGAGCCTAGGAGAAAAATGGCGCGAAGTAAAAAGAAAAACACTAGCAAAACGCCGCACCCCCGCGTTTCTAGGGGCAACGGCAGGGAGACCAATCGTAGCGCAGGAAATCGGTTCTAGAGCGGGCCCTCAGGGAAGAGGCGAGGAAATCGCGCGGCGTGGGCAAAGTTCAATGAATGGCGGGCCTTTCATACTATCAAGGGGCTTTAGTCCGCCATAAAACCCCTCAATAAACTAAAAGTAACATCTCGTCCCTCCTCCTCGTATGCCGGCGCTTCATCTCAGGCTGCGCCCGAGCGCCGACGGTGGCGGCACCTAAGCCGGGTAAAGCTAGCAGACGCTCCCAACGCTCGCCTATTGGCGCGCAGTAGACCGCTCGTGCGTTTTCTGCCTTGGCTTCGCTCGAAATGAGATCATGGCATGGGAGAATAAAAAATTAGTAACTCAAATAACTGCGCCCAGAAGCGTTGGATTCATTTATCGAAACTTTTGTACTGCGATCGATTTGATTCGGTGCAAGCGGTGGAGGTGCCGTGCGCGGCCGAGAATATCCTCAGAGGGTTGTTTCTCAACGCTCGCGCTTTGGCGCGCAGAGGAACCGCGCCCTTGAATTAGTTGTTTGTAATTTCTGCCTTCGATTCAGCCACAATGCGATCATGGCATGGGAGAATAAAAAAAATTACAGGTATACTCAAACAACTGCCCCGACCTATGTTGCACTGCTTTATGGGAACTTTTTGTACTGCGATTGCTTTGATTGCGGTGCACACGGTGGAAATAGCATGCGCCAACGAGCTCGCGACGCATCAGTGAGCATCCTCGGAATGTTGTTCTTCGACAGGCGTCTTTTGCCCAATCTTAATCAAAAATTAATTCCGCAAATAGGAAGTGCTACGACGTACGACTAGACGTCCGGCTAGGCTTTATATGAATGGATGGCGGTGTAATGCTGCCATAATATTGTCTTCTCTCAAAAGCGCGTTCTCTCAAAAACTCGTCTCAGTTAATTTTTTTTTAGTGCCGGAAAGCTCACAGATTAGTTCTCGTTCGGTCGAAAAGCTTCCGGCGTGGTTACTGAATTTGTCGGAACCACGTGTCCGAAAAAATCCTGTCATGCCAATCATTTGCTGCAGAGTATTCGAGTTGGTGGGATACGATTCAACTTATCGTGCAGCATGAACTTGCCAGTCAAGTAACAGCCAAGGTCGCCGCAAGGACTCGAGCGGACGACCTATAATCGGGGGCAGCCTGTCATGCGTCGTTCCGTTGACAAGCCAAGTCAAGTGAGAGTGTCACTGCGTGTACCGGCGTCATTTCCTTTCCTCTAAATAATTTTACGCGACAGCTGATACAGCTCGCTCGGTCGAAAAGCTGCCGGCGTCGTTGCACCACCTTATACCCTTACGCACCACCTTATACAGCCCGTTCAGTGGAAAATCCGCTGGCTTCGTAGCTCAAATTGTCGGCACCGCGCGTAGCAAAAAAAAATCATATCATGAAAACCGTTTTCCCAAGAATGTTCCGGAATTCGTGATATGATTCAGCTTTTCGTGCAACATAAACTTATTCAGTCAGTCAGAGCATTGCTCACGGCAGGGTTTCAAAATGGCGACCTATAATCGAGGGCTGCGTACTAAGCGTGGATGCGTTGTCCAGCAAGTCAAGTGAGAGTGTTACTGCGTGTTACGACGTCATTTCCTTTCCTCTAAATAATTTTACGCACCACCTTATACAGCCCGTTCAGTCGAAAATCTGTGTGTTCGCTTTACCACGTTACATGGGTCTGGCAGAAATTGCAGGCAGCGCCGATAAACAACAAACCAACACCGGAGCAGTGGCAGGCTGCGTTGTCCAGCTCGAAGCCTGAAGAGCAGCTCAAGCTGATCGACAGGGCTTGCAAGACTGCAAAGGCCGCTGGGGCCCTGGACTGAGGGCTCCACCTACGCTGCGAGAAAGAACCCTTATACAATAAGTTTTTCATTCATTCATTCGAAAATCTGCTGGCTTCGTAGCTCAAATTTTGTGCACCGCGCGTAGGAAAAACCATATGACAACCGTTTGCCCCAGAATGTTCCGAAATTCGTAATACGATTCAGCTTTTCGTGCAACGTAAACTGATTAATTCAGTTAGAGCATTGCTCAACGCAGGTATTCAAACTTGCGACCTTTAATCCAGGGCTGCGTATTATGCGTGGATCCGTTGTCCAACAAGTCAGGTAAGAAGGTTACTGCGTGTTACGACAAAATTTCCTTTCCTAGAAATAATTTTACGCAGTATCTGATACAGCCTGTTCCGTTGAAAAGCCGCTGGCTTCGTCGCTCAAGTTGTCGGCAAAGCGCGTATGAAAAAATGAAAACCGTTTGCCCCAGAAAGTTCCGGAATTAGTGATATGATTGAGCTTTTTAGTGCAACATAAACTTATTAATGTAGCAAGAAATTCTGCCCACGCATAAGTTCCCTTTGAAAGCGCCCCAGAAAAGTCACAGAAATTCTATGTAACAAATTTACGTTACTCCCAGCACAATGCAGCAGTATCATAACGCAACGTGGAAAAAAATATGTCGCAAATTTGTGTCCGTAGAGACACGAAGTGGTCCCAACCAATTTAAGCCTGCTTTTGAAGTGAAAGCTTTACTGGCCTAGTCAAGCCAAGGTCATCGGCGCCGCAGTTTGACCTTCAAGTGGAGGAGCGGTGGTGGTGGTGTGGTAGACATGTGATATACTCATTCCCTTCTTTATTTCTTTCCTTAAGGCGCAGTTCAGATGTCCACCGAGATATGACAGATATATACTTCACCATTTCCTTGCCTCAAAAACCAATTTTCACTTTCAAATTTTCTTTCTTCTTTCACTCCCTCCTTTCTTTCCTTTATGGTGCGGTTCAGGTGTCCACCAAGATGTGGCAGTTACTGCACCCTTTCTTCTCCTCAAAAACCAAACCAAACAAACCAAGTGGGCCGCAGGCGTTCGTTGGCATTGACAACATTGTAGTCCATCGATTTTGACGAAAGGAAAGGTGTACAGCTGGCTTCCTGGGTCAGTGGACACCTCCATCTCGATTTCATGTACGTGGCATAGGTGTCACCCTACAAAAACCTGCTTTCGCTCAATATTCCGTGCGTAGCAATGCTAAACTGCCAGTAATTTTTTTATCATATTCTTTTTACACTGTCCTACCAGAAGCTACGATTCACTGTGTTTTTGTAGAAACTGAACTGTAGATGGTCGAGAAATATAACGCCAGTCACAAAGGCAATGTAGAACAGGTGATGCAAAAAAATATTTTGGTAAGCTCTTGAGACGTATGTTGGTGTGCCGGGGAGAGCAGTGACGGAAAGATGTCGTGGCTGTATACACCCGCCGTTACGGGGCAGCTTCCTCTCACAGTGGGCGTATACGGCAGTGCTGACGGCGTCTGCATAAGTATACTCTGCGCAGGAGAAATTCTCGAATGACACGAGCTTCAGGAGAGACCTACTACTCGCGCGACAGGGACTCCGGAACTGCTGAAGCTGAAGGGTTTAGTAAATGCAAAATCTATCAGCTTTTCTCCTTATGTACCTCATCTGATAGATTATAGCGTATGCATAGCCGATGTACACTAATTTTGAGTTCATATACGATTTCGCAGCGCTCTTGTGTAAACTTTTATCTTTTTGCCGCAGATAGTAAATTAAAATGGGTAAAGTCAAAACATGTTGCACTAAGGAAATTTCGTGATGGTTATTTTTATGCTAATATCACACAGAAAAGTAAACAGCAAAATAATGTTGAATAAAAATAATCTGCATTCGATCTAAAAATGTAGTCGGGCCAACCTCACAGTGCGATCTAAAAATGCTCGGCCAGACCTTGGCAAAAGAAGTACTTACCGACGTTGGCTCAACACATTGCTATTAATAAGGGTAGCACTTTACGTCTAGTCGGTAGCTGTGCTCTGGCCTTTTGCTTTAAAAATGCACCTTTAAAACTTATTAAAAAATTTAGCCCTACAACAGAAGCTTTAAAAGAGGTTAAAAACCATCAATAATAAATTGAAAACACCTCTCTAAAATTTTTCAGGTCCTACAGCGCCTCCCCCCGTCGCAGCCCCTTCAAAGCCTTTGTTCATTACACGCCCCCCGGATATAAGTTTTTCCACTATTGCAGCTTAACGAATCAAGGTTCACCTCCCTCCCCTTCCTGACACGCATCCCCTCTCACACCACTTTCCTTCCCCACCCCCGGGGCCTTCCTCCTCGGAGTGAAGGCCCTATTTAATCCCTGCCAATGATGAACGCTTTGCCCAGACGAAGACAAGTCCCCTTGTCGAAACGTTGGCTCCAGCAACCTGAGGTTTTCCCCTCCCTTGTTCATTTTTGTGATCGCAAAGGACCATCAACCACACCCTCTCTCTACCATGGTCTCTAAAATTAAGTATAACACATCCACTAGTTTCTGTGTGGCGTCTTTTCTTGAAGGTGAACTCTTGGATAGCAACAAGATTTAACCCAATTTTTAAGCAATCTGCGCGGTTTGAATGGTTGGGTGAAAGTGAGCTTAACCTGGAAATGAAGAACCTCTTGCTTTACTGGCTTAAGAAATCAGAAGTCATCAGGGCTCAGTCATGCTGCAGATGAAATTATGAAATCGCCGAGGACAAAAGCAAAGTACTCAGCTATTTCAACTTTGCCCTCGCAACAAAGGACATGCCTTCAACGTGCGAAGAAGCTCGTACGAAACTAATCTAGAAAGAAAATTACTGAGTGCCATCAATGCTTACTGTTCCATAGCAGTGCAGAGCGATGTCTTGATCCTTCTAACATTCCGAACTACAGCCGGTGAAACTACTGCCATAAAAATCAATGTTTCCCAAAGTGAAAAATGGATTCTGACTAATGACAGACAAGTTACGATATTATTGCTCTTGCCCAGGGAGCTTAACACGTTCACTGTGTCGTGGGCCAACAGTGGGTCACGCTTTTTTTGCTGTGTGGCCACGAACACTGGGTCCCACAATGAAGCCATGGATCAGATTTTATACTAAGTCTTGAAAGAATGTCGTACGCCAAAAAAGGACGAAACAGGAAGGAAAAACACAGAACAGGAAAGTCCGCCTGCTTCCTTCAATCGGTTTCATGATTGTTAATATCTTAGAGGTAGTTCTTATCCTTTTTCATAATCGTTCAACCTGTGCTATCATTCACGCTCGCATGAGTTTTCAACATGCCTTTTGTAATAGCGACCTCCCTATGACTTGTTGTACTGTGTTGCAGTGTTGTTATCACTCGTCCACCACCGCATTTGTTTTTTAGTTCACGCACCCTCATGCAGCTCAGCGGCTATAAAAGAGCGCCTGGTTTCCTTTCCTGTTATTAAAGTTGGAAGTTGCGCCTCTTTCCTGTTCTGTGTTTTTCCTTCCTGTTTCGTCCTTTTTTGGCGTACGACATTCTTTCAAGACAATGTACCAACTAACCCGTCAAAAAGTTCTACTTTATACTAAGGTCCCCCTCCTTCGACCTCAAAATAAAATCTGACCTGTGGCTTCATTATGTGACCACGTATTCGAGGTCGTACAACATGAATAAATGACACAGTGAACATGTTAAACGATGCATAAGGTCAAATTACAACTATGCTTAGCCTTCAGAGACTCAAAGAAACCCTACAGCTATGTAGTATACATCCAAGACTGTGGGAACAACTGAACATAAACTTGAAAAACATCAACAAAAAGTTGCAAAACTACTAAAGCCACAGCATGCAGAACGCATGGCAGCGCTATATGGGTGCCACAAAATTCGGCGCATATTCGAAAACCTGGTGCCACGCGGAAGCAATCTCACCAGCACACGTTGCTAGAACAAGGGAGAATGAACCCCCGGAGAGCACCGAACCTTGTGTATTGCTGCCCTCTCTACATCACTCACCGGCGCGGTGCCAAAGGGATGACATCAGTGCGCGTCGTGAACTGTTCGAGAAGGTTTGAGTAAATTCTATTCAAGGCTGATGGAGAGGTGTAGCCTTCAGTGTGCTAAGTGATCCCCTCTATCCTTCATTCATGCGCTGGCAGCGGCTCAACGCAAGAAAGATCTGGAAGGTTCTCGACGCCAGTCACCGCCCCTGACCAATGGGGACGCGTGCCCGGCACAAGGAGGAGAAAGAAACTGTACAGCTGATACTGTGCATGCCTGCACTGGCACGAAGAACGAACAGACGCAGAACGCACCAATATATGAAGGGCGTTGACCGCTGTCAGCCAACCAGAGCTGGCGTTCAAGCTTCAGAGAAGCGTGCCCGCTTGACTCCCAGGTCAACACGACTCGTCCAGCCATGGACCAGCAAGGCAGCGTGCGCCAACCTGCGGTACGGC